>NC_061095.1:63339939-63364939 GCF_015104395.2 Macrobrachium nipponense
TGTTGGTGGATGTTGAATATGTTATGAAGTAGGCTTTTCATTATATTAATATGGTAGGTATATGCACAAGCTTCTTTTATTCATGAGTAACTCCTTGGAAAGTCAAGAACTGTTATTTGTCATGTTGCCATTTAGCTCGATATTATCATTTATTTTTTCTTATTGCTCTATCACAATCCTCCAATTCGACTGGGTGGTATTTATAGTGTGGGGTTCCGGGTTGCATCCTACCTCCTTAGGAGTCCATCACTTTTCTTAATATGTTCGCCGTTTCTAGGATTAAACTCTTCTGCATTATTATTATTATTATTATTATTATTATTATTATTATTTTGGAAGCAAAGAATGATGCAATCCCAACTTGGAGAGCAGCCAGGACGGAAAAGGAAATTAAGAAAAATGACACAAGAAAAATGACTACAGCAATATAACTTGATTTATGTTGGTTTCAAAGTGATACAGAAAGAGAGTGTGGGACGCATCTGATTTTGTAAACAGAAAAGTGGATAAAATCTAAAAGTGAAACAAAACCTATGTTTAGAATAGTGTGCAGTCAAATGCAGGTATTTGTGGAGATGTTCAGATGAACATTCCACGTTTAATTAAAGGATCCTATAGTTTCCGATACATTAACAACGAGATCAAACAGAAAAGGTCTTTTTATGATAGTTATGGCCTCAACTTTGACTCGAATCCACCTGGGTGGAAGGGGAAGTCAAGTCCATTACAGAGTATATTTTGGGGGAAAAAGATGCAACTTTTCACTTAGATCACGGGAGTGTATCCATCAGCCCAACATAAAGGAAAAGAAGCGTTGGACCTCACGAGTCCATTATCCAACCTCGGTGGATATTTGGTCTTTTTACGTTTCTGCGTTTATTTTTTTACTTTTATTTGATTATGTAAGTTTGTGAATGTGAGTGTTATTGTGTGTGTGTTAGTGTCTATCGTATTACTTTCCTGAGAATCTATAGTAAACGTCAAAATTTCTGTGGTAACTTCGTGTGGTTTGATTGTAGATTGTTTCTTGTCTGATCTGTTGACATGTTTGCAGAATCGTCTGCTCTGAGTCCATTTGTCCAAACCAGACCTCTTATTCTCCTCAATACTTGACCAACTCTCAAGGGACGCACTTATCTAAGGGCGTGTGCTGGCATAAGGCCGGAATAATCTACGTGGATCTTTGGAATTTTACGACCTCTGTGTCTGTGTTAAGTAAAACTTCATCGCACCAATGAAAATTGAAAATAATTTTCCCTTTTTACGAAATTCTGATGACGGATTAACCAATTAAGTGTTCTGAATCACTAGAATCATCGTAAATGATAAACCATGTGAAAAGTTTGTCAAATATTTATCATAACACCTTTTTAGAAGAATTACTTTGCTGACTTGGATTTTTGTACCATCTCATTGGCCGTTATTGGAACACCGTATCTTTGTCTTTCTCGTAACTGTCTTACAATAAGATGTCTGGTTTTTTTCACGTAGGACGGTATTTCATATTTGTGATAAATTCACAAATACCAAAGAATTCACAGCATTTTGTTCAAGACATAATTACTAAAGGGTGTTTGCAGCCTCCCTTCGGCCCCTGGCTGCACCCACTTTTTAGCCTTTTACTTTACCTCCCTTCACTTACTTTCATCAATCTTGCTGTTCAACCTCTCTAACTATTACTTCTTGCATTTAAATACTCGATATCCATCGTATTTATTACCTGGATATCTTTAACGGCTGTCCAAGCTCTCCAACTCTCTCTTGTCACTGTCTTGAGCTCTGAATGGCCGAAAGTGCTTACCAGTGCTTGACTTGACAGCCTGAATTTCGTGAAAATAAAGAAAGTTTCTTCAAAATATCGGTTTCCTCTTCTCATGAATTGTAATTATATCTGTTGGTTAAGGAGTCCAGAGGTCCAAACCAGCCCCTTCTTCCCTTCCATGACCTGACTACACTTAATGGATGCTTCAGGGAAAGGTTGGTTTAGTCGACACCAACTAAGAAAAGAATTATAAATATTCCTTTTAAATTCCCTAATTTACACAACATTCACCTTAATGGAGAATCAAGTCCACAGTTATGTATGGGAACAAATATATTTTATAAATAAATCTCTACAGAGAGCTTTCAGGAACCTGTCCGAATCCCATTTTGAAAATGGGAATCGAACAGATTCCCGAAAGCTCTCTGTAGAGATCTATTCTTAAATAATTCCCTACCCAGACATAACTGTGGTTTTGCTTCTCCATTTCAAGACTCAGGCTACTATGAGGATTTTTTAATCCTTTCCAATAGTAACTCTCGATTACATTGCGTCTGAGAATGACATTATTGGATGACATAAGGGCGCGCGAGAGCGCTTCCATTCAATGGGAGTTGAATGGTTACAATGGAATGTTGACCAGATTGAGATGAAGCTACGATTGATACTTGAAACACTTCTGGAATGACTTGAGATTCCATTTCTCATCTTATTTTAAATTTGCATGACTAATGTGTTTAGTTGTACTTCTACAGAATACGTAAATAAAAAACATAAATAAATTATGATTTTAGCTACTATATCTACTAGCCATAACCGCACAATTTCAAGAAATACGATGATAAACCCAAACTTTATTCTGCTCGAAGTGGCTGAATGCGTTGCTGATATCACTAACTTTTCCTGAGAGATCGGCTGAGTTTTTATTTATTTTTTTTTTTATGGATTTCGTATCCTCTTGGGACGATGATTCAAAGTGGGTTAGATTAGGCGAAAGGGAAGTGGGAGGTTTTCAGTGCAGTGTTTTTTTTCTAAGGCCGGAAGTTTTTCGTCTTTCAGTTTCTAATAATTTTTTAAGAATAATCTGTAGAGTAGACAGTCGCTAAGGGAGTCAAAGGCATTCCTAGGACTCTGGAATCTCGAGTTACACACAGAGGACTAACTGACATAAAGAGAGAGAGAGAGAGAGAGAGAGAGAGAGAGAGAGAGAGAAAGAAATACCCAGTTGAAGAGTGTGACATTGAGAGTAAACGCTGAATGCGGGTAAACTGAACAGTCTTCCATTCGACATTCTTGTTGATCCGTTCCTTCCAAGCCATGTTGGGTAGTATTAAGTATCTGGAATTATTTTCTTTCGTGTTACTTTTATGTATTGATATATAAATATATGTATATTCATATATTTATACATCAGTATAAATACATATATTTTTACATTTGCACACACACACGTATATGTATAATTTTCATCTGTCTACCTCTTCTGAATCACATTACAGTAAGGAAGGACCCTCTCAAACCCATTCTGACTTCAGATATATTTTCATGAATTCAAACTTTTCCACAACGCGAATAAATGAGTTTCATTATAAGCGACAAATGTAGAAACAGACTTAGCACGGGAAGGGGGTTAATGAAAAGGAATGAATGACGGGGATGAATTATTATTCATTGAAACTGAAAGCTCAGCCCATAAATTCTCTCTCTCTCTCTCTCTCTCTCTCTCTCTCTTTGAGTCATTTCCAGACTTTCCCTCTCCTAGGGACGTCTATGAAGACTTAGGGTCTACTGGAAACTCTGAAGAATATTCCTCCTCTTATAAAAAATTTATGTATTCTGTATCTTATATATTCTGTGCCTTGGTGTATTCTGCGTCTTCGTGTATTCCTTTTCTAAATGCATTCTGTATCTTGATGTGTCTGTTACTCCAAGGCCTGATCATTTTGCGTTTCATTTTGACGGGCTCAAGTTATGTCACCTTTTTAATGACCCTTAACGGTTTGCTACCTGAGGTCGTCTGCTCATGGACCTGTCTGTTTGTCTGTTTTAAACTTTCGGATTTCATGTAAATAACTATTTTATCTGAGGAATTTTTTTATTCATTGTAGAGTTTTTATTTATAATGGCAACACATTCTCCCTCCCACCAGTCCACCCATCTATAAATGGGGACACATCGTCTACTGTTAGAAAGTACTGTGAAAAGATGCTGTTCGAAATTGCTGTTAAAAATGCTCGATATTTTTAAATATTTACTTTCTAAAATGCTGTCAACAGATTCTGTTATGAAATGCTGCTAAAATTCTCTTGAAATATGCTGTTCTAACGTGCTGTTAAATATTCTTCTCTAACATGCTCTTAAATATGCTGTTCTAACGTGCTGTTGAATATGCTGTTCGAAAGTGCTGTTAAAATGTTGTTCAAACGTGCTGTTAATAGATGTTGTTAAAATGCTGTTTGGAAATGCTGTTCAAAATGATGTTCGAAAGTTTTGTTAAAAGGATTTTGGGAAATGCTGTGAAAGATGTAGCTCGTTAATGCTGTAAACATGCTGTTAAAATGCTGTTCGAGAGGGCTGTTAACATTAATATTATTATTTTTATGTGTGAGTTAGAGGAGCGGTTGCTGGACAACTGCCCTCTGGCTTATCACCCGTTATTTTACTGTCGTTATGTCGACGACACTTTTATCTTATTTAAAGATAAATATAGAGCCGACTTATTTTTACACAATGCTAATCTGCCCACCCGAATATAAAATTCACAATTGATTACGAGAAAGATAACAAACTTGCTTTTTTGGATATAGAAGTGTTTCGTAATAATTCAGGATTTTACACGTCGATTTTCAGAAAGAAGACGTTCACAGGTTTGGGCACAAATTTCTATAGTTTCTGTAATTTCAATTTTAAGATAAACTCTCTTTTTACTCTTTTCCACAGGGCTTTTTCCCTTTCTTCTGGATGGTCTGAATTCCACCATGAGGTCACCTTTTTAAAGAAATATTTAACTGATAACTGTTATCCCAGTAGTTTATTTCATAAATGCCTTCACAAATTTATGAATATGAAACTTTTACCTAGCAATGCTATTCAGACTGTACCTAGGATGCCGTTCTATGCCAGTGTTCCATTTTTAATCAATTCGAAATTCTATGTCAAAATGCAACAGATTATTAGAACTTACTGTCCGGCCATAAAATGTCAGCTGATCCCAACAAACCCATTGACAATTGGATCAATTTTTTTAATATAAAGACACGTTAAACCCTCTCTCATGGGATGTAATATTGTCTATTTATATACTTGTCCTAGGTGTGATCTAGGAAAATATATCGGAGCCTCAAGAAGACTTCTTAAGGTCCGAATAGATTGCCATAGGGGGGTGAGTTTCCGTACTGGAGTCAAATTATCATCTCCTGAATTTTCCAGCATCCGTGACCACACAAAGAAATGCAGAGTCAATATTGAATATAAAAACCTTAAGATACTTTCAAAAGCGTCTTCTCCGCAGCAGCTAGCGGTCTTCGAATCGCTCTTTATAAAGACGATTGTTCCAAACCTGAGGAACCAAACTGCCTCCACCCCTCTGTACCTGGCGTAAACAACAGAGATGCCTTCGTGTTTTGTTTTTGTTTTTTTAGTCACTCGTCTTCCTTCCTCTATTGGAAATGGTACTTGCGTTTAGTTGTTCTTTTAGGCGTTATCACTTGTGTGCCATTTACTTTTTTAGGCATAAAAGAAAAAAGCTTAACTCGTGGAATGACGCTGCTTTTGTTGTTAGGTCGTTGGTTGCCAGATAGGGGAAGAAAATGGTGCAAGATGACAGACTTTGTGGTTGGGACTCTGAAGGACCTCTCTTTCGCCTCTGACGGGAGACACTGAAAAATAAACACACACAAACAAACACAGACACTCATACACAGGAAAACACGTACACACAGACATACACAGTCACACGTACAAACACGCACTTACAAATATGCACACAAACACACACATAACGTGCACACACAAACACACATAAACATGCCCATAAACACGGCCACACACAAAGACTCACACACATAAACATGCACAGAAGCACGCACACACAAACACACCACAAACACGCACAACACAAACACACGCACACACAAACACAACTGGCATATCCCATATCCTTCTTATTTCTATTTTGAGGTCTCGATACTTATCGATTTTTTCTCTCTCTTTCACATCTATTATTATTATTATTATTATTATTATTATTATTATTATTATTATTATTATTATTATTATTATTATTATTATTATTATTCAGAATATAAACCCTATTCACACGAAACAAGCCCATTAAAGGAACCACTGACTTGAAATTCCACCTGCCAAATAACAGTACAGTGTCGATTAGAAAGAAGTAACAGAAGGTAAAGGGAAATGTAGCTAGAAAAGATCACTCATCAAAAGGATAAAAAAGAATAATTAAATTAATCAAGAAACAGATAAAAATGCAAGTTCAGACATGCGACCAACCACCCAACCTATAAAGCCTTCACAGTAGCAGAAAGATGTCTGTAGCATTTCCCGAGGCCTTATTGTTTCAAGGGAGGTCACAATTCCCTCACACTGCTCACCTTAGCATCTCTCGCTATCCTTAGCAAATGAGCCACAAAGCATATCAGATTCCTGAGCGGTCTCTCTACTGTAGTTGCTTCGAGGCGTCGGTTATGATAACAGGGTTTCACGGCTGTAATTCCATCCGACACATGCTGTTGTGATGAGAGACAACGGTTCATGCTAAGAGGAGAGGAGACTGACAGAACGTTTGTAACGTTTCTGATTGTATACGTTTGTTGTTGCTTGGGACAGGATTTGGCTTCCGTGAATTTGCTTCTGAGGAATAAAGGAAATAATATTATATAAAGATAAAAAAATTTAATAATAATAATAATAATAATAATAATAATAATAATAATAATAATAATAATAAGGAATTTAACATAAGCAAAAGAACCTATATCAATCAAGACGAAATGAACAGAATATCAGCCGAGTACCAGACTACCACTTCTGGCCTCAGAAACGGAGTATTTATTTATATATAACCTTTTATGGCCTCTTGAGTCCCATTTTTCTCAAATATTCCTTTGGAATGGAACTCCTTAATAATCCAGCCAATGGTATTCCTGTTCCCTCTTTGTTGGAATTGAATGGAAATAGGGAATTATATTTCCCTGAGGAAGGGTCATTCCTGTTAGGGGAATTTTGATGCGCAGAATGGGAAGCCCGAATGGTATTGTTTCTGGATAAGACCTTCAAAGACACATTCGTTGTATTGTTGCGTAATTGGCTCTCAGTTGTGGTTTTGTCTTTGCTGAAGCATTTCTTCAAATCAAGTTTTTTTCGTTTTTTTTATAAAAAAAATTTTGGTCTTATAAAGAAACATTCCAAAATTCTAAATTGAATCTCGGTTGTAGCTTTGCCCTTCTTCAAACAATTTATCTCGTTGCGTATTGGCTGCCGTTTTATTATTTTTTTTTTCTAATATTTTTTCTGATATAAAAAGTTTACCAAATTCGCAACCGATTCTCACTTGTAGCATTGTCTTTACCTAAAAAAAATGTTATGTAAAGTTTTTTCCTTGTTAATTTAAAAAATCTTTTTCCCTTTATAAAAAATAAACACACTACTGCATTACACTCTACAAAAAAATTAGAGATAATAAAAGATATTCGCCCATTCCAATTCCTATTGAAACTCTTCCCTGTACAAGCAGATGGTTTCAAATGGCAATTGACCAGTATTCGTTTCACTGCAGTTCATAACAAACCCTTTTTATTGCTTTAATCGTTATAAGACATAAGACAAAGTTATTTCCATCCTAATGACCTCTTGGAAAGGAGAAGGTCATTCCATTCAGAGGACAGAGACTAAATCATTAAATGCTTCTCTGAGGTCAAGAATTTAATTGGAATCATTTTTCCTTCTTTATGGATTACGATAAATGCAATAAAGGGATCTTTACTCAGTCTTTTCAATTAAATAGATGATTAGGAAGAAATCTTTCTAATGTTTTAATTTGACGTTACTGGTGTTTTTCTCGGTACTCGGTACTGTTGTGGAAATAATACTAAGGGACAGTTGGTTATTCATATTACAAACAGCTCATTCATTTAGATTGCTATACACACACTCACAGACATAAATTGTATGTTTATTAGAAAAATGTAAACCTTAATTTCAGAAGCGGAGAGTAAGTCTATTTATAGAGGGAATAATTTACCTTGGTTTTATTACCACTTACTTAGATCATGTCTCTAAAATTACCTCTTTTATTCAGAAGTGCGTTTAATGTGGAAGAGAGAGAGAGAGAGAGAGAGAGAGAGAGAGAGAGAGAGAGAGAGAGAGAGAGAGAGAGAGAGAAGCTTTTTAGCATTAAACAATATTACCGGGATAAAAATTCTAGGTGCCAATATATTATATAAAATAAATATTCCTCTCTCTCTCTTGTGCAGTATATCCAACTGCCACAGAATTTGTGTCATCTAATCTAATGTAAAAACAATTGCAGCAGAACGAGCATTAATGTAAAGCACTTTCTGTCGTATTCCACTATTTGCTTCTCAAACTGTAAGTAGATTTAATAAAGAGATATTTTACTAATAAGTTAAACTGAAGTCTTACGAAGATTATTGATTTGTAGTTTATTTTTGGTGATTTTTTCACTGCTTTCATTTTTTTGGTTTCATTTCGACATACAAATGGTATCATTAGCGTTTAGAAAGCCAAGGTTTTATTTCTTATACATTTTAATAAATAATTTAGTATGACATTTCCAACATTCATTTCTGTTTAAGACAATAAACCCACACGATACAGAGAGGATACATTATACATCTACAAAATCGAATTTATTACAGTTTATATTTTAAGAATCTTTCCAATGAGTTAAACTGCTTCTTGTTAAGACTCGCTCCCCAGGAACGCGAAAATAAGTTCCCGCTAATTTTATCGTTTACAATTACTTGCTCTCCAGAAAGGCGGAATGAAATTTCCTCTAATTTTATCTTTAGAATTGCTTAATCTCCTAAAACTCCAAATAAAGTTCCGGCTAATTTTATCGCTACAATTTCTCGCTCCTCAGAAATTGGAAAGAGAGGTGGATATTCAAGCAAAGTTGGTCCGCTAGATTTTGGGGTCAAAAATCTAGCTAGCGAAGAGAGAGATGAGATGAGAGGAGAGAGAGAGAGAGAGAGAGAGAGAGAGAATTCCAGTTCATTATCAAGGGCACGGGGACAGGAGACATTTGACAAATAATCTGGAATATAATTAAAACTAATCTTGTTAATGTGAATGATACCTTCACAGCATCACGTAGGTTATTATTACTGTAAATTTTATAATCGTATTATAAAGATGATAATACTCCTTGTATTGTCATAGAGCATTTACTACAAATGCAGGTTTTTCTTTTATTATTTTAGTTAAATCACCAATGAATTAGGCAGTTAAGGAAATAGATACTTAAGTAACAGCCTCCAAATCTTACTTAAATGACCAAATAATTAGATACATAAGGGAATTAATTCTTACGTGACAACCTCCAAATCTTACTTAGATGACCAAAGAATGAGATACTTAAAAGGAGATTCTCCAACAGCAGCCTCATTATGACTGACTCCTCGGACGAAATTATTCCGCTCTAACGAAATGATTCGAGAAACCAGTTAGCATTTCCCCAGAACCACTGAAAAGCGCCTCTCTCAAAAGGAATTGCAAATTGCTTATTTACGGGCTGTAATAACACTGGGAAAAGGTCGATACAGAATCGCCCGCTGATTACATGAACCGATGAGGCTGCTTCAAGATCTGGTGGTGAAGATTTTATTTAGTTTTTATTTTCCATTTAAACGATTTAGTTTTTCTTTCCTTGTGTCGTCTCTTGGATGGAACTGAATTTCTTGATTTACATAGAGATCAGCATCTGATTTTATGGTGCAATTCATCATTTTTATTGCCTCATTTCTGATTTGGTTCCTCTGACAGATTTTTAACTTCGAAATTATTCTTTTTTTGCTCGATTCCGTTTTTCTCGCCTTACTTAGAGATCTTCCTTTATTTTGGTTTTTCTTTTTAGAATTTTTAGGGCCTTATTTCTTTATCTGTTACTCTAACATTTATTCAACTATGAAATACTCTCTCTCTCTCTCTTATCATGATGTTCATTTTCTTTCATTTTATGGTCTGTTAAATGCAATTGAATTTCTTGCTTCACCTGGAGGTCTGCCTGTATTTTGATTTTCCATTTCAAATTATTCAAAAATACAACTTTAATATCCTTTCTATAAAATAACTTTCAGCACAGCTGTCGAGAGCTGTGGACTTCCGCGGTATAACGATGACTGCAAATCTATATGAATTTAGAGAAATTATTTTGCAGTGTTCAATATCAGAGATGTTTGAATATTAGCCAATAAGCAAGTGTGATATTCCACGCTAAAACATTCTAGATATTACTGATGGATTACCATTCGTGAACTCATGGCGTTATATTAGATTTATCATTGGAACTCCCAACCAGATTGAACTTATTATCAGCATGCAGTTCGACGTTTATCATGTTAATGATTATGCAAATCATATTAGATTCTACTTTCATTCGGAAATGAATGCTAATGAATAATCACACTCTACATAGTGGGGATTTATTTTGTTGGCAGGACTTCATGAATATTCATGACTAAAATGTGAAACACAGAATTATGATTTATTCCCGTCATCGCTGAATTTAATTCGCTCTTGAATACTTTAGCTGATAACAAGCAAAGATGAAATGTTTTATTTAAATGGAAAGAAAGCGATGGTCACGAGTAACAACAGAAGCGCCAATGTGCAATAAATGTTTTCTCTCGATGTCAAACCTCTCCTGAGTTCCAGAGGTCCTTCGTTCCTCCTCTCACCCTTTGGGGACTGAGGAAGGAACAGCCTCCCAACTGAAGATGTCCTGCAATTGGAACTTCTGCTTCTTCAGAAGTTCAAGCGAAGATGCAATGCATTACCCCCCCAATATATCCTCCTTGCATTTTAACAGTATACTTAACATTTTATATACTTACTAATATCTTGATTTATTTCTTTCAATAGTTGAGATCTCTTCCTATTTTTACAACCCCATACTTCTTCGTAATAAACACCTTTATATTCTTCGGAAGCTGGAATTCCTAATCAGTGGCCCCTATGGTGGGCTTCTTCCCAATGAATAGGGTTCATCTTCTGATTAATTAATTAATTAATAACGATAAAAATAATGAAATCTATAAGACCGGTAATGGATCAGACCCATTATGCTCACCAGTCCCTTTCAATTTGAGGGTCCAGATGAGAAGGGAAGGTGAATATGTAATCCCGTGGAGTGTTCAGAAGAGGGAGACGAAAGTGCCACTACTTCATCTCTCACAAATGGAGAACTTAATCATTAAAAGTGAGGAAATCCATTTGGAGATTTGCTTTTTCTGAGAGAGAAACATTTCTGTAATCCTCAGTTTGGCATCTGGAATTGTATTAATTAATCATTGAACTTTTATTCACTGCAAAAGTAAAGGGACGATTTCTACCAACCTTTCCGGGAACTATGGTGTTCTGGAAGTATTTTTACATTAACTTTGCAATGTACCAATTTCACTATATACATATATATATATATATATATATATATATATATATATATATATATATATATATATATATATATATATATATATAATATGTGTGTGTGTGTGTGTGTGTGTGTGTGTGTGTATGTATATGCATACACTTGACTCCTTGTAAAATATATATTCACTGACATCCCAGTCTTTATTTATGAATTCAACGTAAAAAAATGTGGGTGTAGATATATATTTCGCGAATAAGTCTAAAGAATTTTGACATTTACGAGTCCCAAAGATTTCCATCCTTCGTTAGTGAGGATAAGGAGAGAGAGAGAGAGAGAGAGAGAGAGAGAGAGAGAGAGAGAGAGATCGTTATCACTTCTCCTTCGGTCTTTGAATTTCCTCCTGGAGACGCTCCAGGTTATGATCGAAAAGTGCTTCCTTCCAAGAAAGAGATAAAATGCTGAATTTATTTTTGCCTCCGGGGAGACAAAAAACCCTTTTGCATATGGACTGGCTCTCTCTCTCTCTCTCTCTTCCTCAACCGAGGAACGCCTTCTCCCGAAAGGTGTGAACTGAAATTTATGTGTCAGGGGAAAAAAGCAATTTCGATATGGACTGGAACTTAGATACATATTTCTACTTTCTCTCTCTCTCTCTCTCTCTCTCTCTCTCTCTCTCTCTCTCTCTCTCTCTTATTTGTTTGTTTAAACTAGAATAATATGTAAGTAAAAAACACTTACGTTCCAATGTAATATTATAACTCTTGAAAATAAGGAAATTATTATTTCTGTGAACGTGGAAATTATTGCCAATAATTATTCTTCAATAACATCAAAATAAAATTACAAAGCTACTTTATAAAAGGATAACAATAATGTCATTCATTATTTTAGTTTTGTTATTCATGATCGTATTGATTTTTTGCAGCGAAGGAATATGTCATGGTCATGAGAGTATCTAAAACATTCATACTTGTCTAGATATTTTTGAAGTAGATGGTGCGGGAAATCCTTGCCTCCAAAGCAGAGGTGCTTCTTCTTTCAAGCAGCACAAGATTACTGGGGCATCTCAGGGCATTTGCAATTCCTTCCACGTTTTTTTGGAATATATACAATATACATACATACCTACATACATACTATATATATATATATATATATATATCTATATATATATATATATATACTATATATATATATATATATATATGAATATCTATATATATGTATATATATATATATATATATATATATATATATATCTATATATATATATATATATATATATGTATATTAGTATATATATATATATATATATATATATATATATATATATATATATATATATATATATTCTGAATTCAATAATTCCCCTCAGGAACCTCCATCACAAACATGAGGAGTGTGATAGGAGCAGGAATCCGAGGAACCCAAGAAAGGGCGCGAAGGATCGCGCTCTTTCCTGAAATATCCGGGAGAAAGAATCCTGTGCAAAGGGATGAAGGGATTCTGGCCTCCGGAACTATGTTTTATAACGCCTTCTGTGAGGACATTTTCCTTTCAACAATCTCCTCTCTCTCTCGAGCATCTTGCAAAATGTTTGCTCCACTTTCTTTTTAAAGGAGGCATGGCCCTGAGAGAGAGAGAGAGAGAGAGAGAGAGAGAGAGAGAAGAGAGAAGAGAGCTCTGTCTCACTTTGAGTCCCTTGAAGAATCACTGACATTCGAGAAATAGCGGAAGTAACTTTTTTTTTGCTCTGGGGATTTTTTGTTTCTTTATCGTGTTTTTGCTTTAATTTACAATTTCTTATTTGAAAGAATCTCGTAACTTTTTATGTGAACCATAGGAGAGGAAGAATATCTCTCTCTCTCTCTCTCTCTCTCTCTCTCTCTCTCTCTCTCCTGGGGAAAGAGGAAGAGTGAGAGTGAGAGAGTGTAAGAGAGTTGAAGGGAGAGAGAATGAATGACTTTAATACCACAGTTACTTCCACATTTCCACACACGCACACACACACACACACAACGCAAAATTCAGTCAGCTGTCTTGTATTGTGGTCAAGTGCAAAATAATTAGCAATCAATTGGATTATATTGACGATTATATAATCATATAATAATTGCGTATTTATGTATAATGTTCATGTGTTAATTCATTTTATGACGAACCCCCGCAACTAGATTTTAACTGGAGTCTGTTTTCTCGTGGATGACCACAATGTTTGCGCCGCCAGTTACTCGTACAAATGAATCAGTCAGTCGTCCTGCGAAGTCGTGAGTTTGAAAACTATTAATTAATAGAACTGAGATTATAACAAAATTTCCTTATAATTAAATATTCATATATAGGTTTCATCCAACAATTGCTGAGCCTTATTACTGTATTTGTATGAATAGGACTATGTATGCATACATGAGTACCTTGATGACTGATAAACTGATATAAGTATCAGATCATACAACCTATTTTGTGCTAAATGTTTCTGAAGTTTATATGAAGGTATATACTGCTCAAAACTCATGTGCTTATAAAATCCATTACCACACACTGTATGGAAGGTGTATGCATACATCCGTCATACATTTATTACTGTAATAATCAAAATACGAAAAATAAATGACAGACGACGAAGGAGCAGGGAGAGGCAGAGCTGAAACAACTGAACAGCCCAAATAAACCGATTTGTAAAATGCCAATGGATGTGATCGGATATTGCAGCAATACGGAAATGGCAGAATATCATCTCATGGAGTCAGCTCAAAAGGATTTATTGGACGACAAAGGAATAATTATGGCAAATTGATCATGGCCAGAATATTAAGACTTTAGAATAAAACTTTTAAATACTTATTATACTCCTATGCTGCTGTTGCTACACCATTCAACCATTTTTATATTATATAGTATTATAACTGCATTAAATGCATATTTCACGGCGTGTCTTTTTATCAAACCACACTTTGCCACCACTCAGAACAAGTCTCTCTCGTCAGGGCGCCCACGGTCTGGGATGTCCCCCACTGGCCCACTCCCTCCCCTTTCAGTACCTCCTGAGCTCTTGTCGGAGTGGACAGGACATGAGTGAAGTGTTGCCGAAAAGAATTAAACTTTCTTCTTCCCTTCAATATCACGCAATTCGGGAGACTCTCTCTCGATGGAACCTTACCCAGAAGAAGTTATTATGTGCTGATGTGGCCTTAGTCATCAAAGTTGAGAAGATTTAGCAGAAAGTTAGAAAAGTTGCAAGAATCATTTGTGTTTATGGGCGATCTGTCTACAGCTTCAATGCCCAGGAAAGGTATCGGGCAACCTTTTTCTACCCCTTGTGCCAGGGAACAGGAGGTCACTGAAACACAACATCAAAACTCTAAAGCTTACTGCAAGAAAAGAACTACAAATCTGCAAACCCAAGGCCTTTTGAATCAGAATTGAAGAGACAGAAACTAATCTCTGAGGTAATGGGTTTGATTGCTTTCGTTTCAAGAGTTTTCGTGCCTGTCGAAAGCCTCCAATGCCCTACGACCAAAGAAGTTAGTGTAGGAATAATGAGAGTCCTTTGAAGAAAGCATTCAACGTCCTACGACCGAAGAAGGAAATGCAGGACTGAAGGAGCGTCCTTGGGAGTGACGAGGCGACCTTCACAGTACTATGAAATAGATCAAGGACTTTTTTTCAGTAAGAAGGAGCCTGATACCTATGGCCAACAGGTACACTGCTAATTAATCCCTCAGAGCAACCTGAAGAGATGATGGTA
The DNA here is from genome assembly GCF_015104395.2 of Macrobrachium nipponense. Lineage (NCBI taxonomy): Eukaryota > Metazoa > Arthropoda > Malacostraca > Decapoda > Palaemonidae > Macrobrachium > Macrobrachium nipponense. The sequence goes on from NC_061095.1 coordinate 63,355,084, forward strand.
GGGGCTAGCCTTAGGTGCTATGGCTTTGGTGAACGTGTCTTGTTAGACAGAAACATCAAGATGAACCAACTCATTCATTTAATACACTTTTTGGATATTAATCACACAAAAATTGCATGGGACTTCGTCACTTCCGGATACCACAACCCTACCTGAGTTGACACAAGCCATAAAGCAGCTGCGGAGCAGGCTACACCCCAAGGGGCATCTCAGGAACTCAGCTGATGGCGTTCCCAATGGCACTGCACAACTGAAGGGAATGGGGAGCTCTACAATATCAGGAGGTAAGGTGAATGTTTTGACCTTTTATTATTAATAGTAATTAAAATTGTTGTTTCCCTTTCAGTAATTGTACATATATACATGTAAATCTAGCCAATAACTCCACGTCGGGTATTTCTTTGGAATTTGCAGTTTCCTATGATATTTCTGTTGCTTATTAAGAATTCACCGTTATTTTGGGAGGTCGACTGTAATTAAACCCCCAGGGGCTAGTACTAATCACGGCGAAATACGTTTGACGTCCCAATCCCTAGTGGCTGTCGTCTTAGCTGGAAAGTTCCTTGCAGTCCCTTATTGACTAGAATTACCGGTAGATCTATATTACTATTCCGCGGCGGCCTAGACTACGGCAGTTGCGGTTTTTCTATGCAATTTTACCTCCCGAACAAGAAATTTAAGTAATATTTATTTGGACGACTGTAATTAACCCCCAGGGGCTCATACTAAACTCGGCGAAATATATTTGACGCCCCAATTCCTGGTGGTTTTCGTATTCGCGGGGATGAACGATGCGGAATGCTTATATAGAAATACTGAATTACCATACCACTAAACGTAAACAAATCTCTCTCACTCTCTCCATTGTGGCCGACCTATGTTTACGAAATACAGAAAAGCTTAAGCGAAAGTAACGATGGAAAAAGTATTCTAAGCATTGTCATTTTCCTGTATTAGGGAAAATGAGCCAGATATTTATTTTCTTGGCGAAGGTAATTTTGGAAGTGCAATTTTTCTCACATGGCAGTTACGATTAGGCGCAGGAGAGAGAGAGAGAGGAGAGAGAGAAGAGAGAGAGAGAGAGAGAGAGAGAGAGAGAGAGGGAGATTATTCCTAAATAAAACAATCTCGACGCATTTCGTCGTATAAATTATTTTTGGGTAATATTTAAACCATTATTGGATTTGGACTTGAAAACGTAATTTTCCTGAGTTTTTAGTTTTATTTTGAACGTTTCTGAAATAATTGTCGTTCGCAAATTATTTTTTTTTTTTAGGAGACACTGGACCCACCAATTTTTCCCACAATTCCTATGACCACTGTGGGAAAGTGGGGAGTTTTTTCTGAGGAAAACCACACACAAAATATATAACAACAGATAGATAGATAGATAGCTAGATATCACACTAGAATACTGACAATTCACACATAGCCTTAGACCATATCAGCTGACCTCTAATCAACAACAAGTGGCTAAAACTCCTAGGACAGCGTAAGAAACAGCTTCATTGTGAATTCCCCCAAAAGCAGTTAGAACCGAAAACAAAAGAGGCCAAAAGCCTTCGGGGAAAAATTTTGATCTCCTTAATTGGGAACACCCTTCCGCTTAATGGAAGACATACGTGTAAGGGGAAGCCATTGGGGAATAAGTTGAAATAAAAATAAAAAAAAAAAAAAAACTACAGATGAGCGAAATTGCGCCAGGCTCTCAGGAGGGTAGGTGGAAAATAACGAGAAAGATCAGAAGCAGAGAGATGTTTACCAGGAATGCTATTTCAAAAGTTTACAATTAATTAGACCGAGAACGGGATCCTTCACGTCAGTTACGCCGGGATATTGAATTTCAACGGTTGAGACTTTCTTTGAAGTGGGTGAGTAGGGAATCAACTTGTAGACGATCTGTATCTCACATTTTCACGTATATTCTAATGGATTCAGTTTCGCTTTAAATAGTAGTATTCCAATTTACCAGAACACTTAATGTTTTTATTGTACTTTGTTGCTGGTTTGTCTAGTAATAAAACGTGACACACAATGGTTTTTCCTATTTAAATGTTGGTATACGTCCATTTCTTAAGCCAATCCATTAAGATTTTCATTATGTCGTTTTTCCTCCTCCCTTTTTGGTCCGGTTTTTATGGTACTTTCTGACTCAGTAAGATGAGCTCTATGACTTCCAACTGCCTGAGGCAAGTTGTACCTTCTGACATCCTACCGACTCTGTCAAGTTGTACCTTCTGATTTCCTACTCATAATCTCAAGTCTTATTCAGCAGTTCCTCTTTTGTTTTATTCATGACGAAGTTCCCCACTAAATCAAAACCTACCCCAGAATTATTCTTCTTATCCATTGTAGACCTTTCGTGCAATGCAATCTGCTGCTTTGCATACTGTATACACGTTCATTGAGTGGAGTTGCTTTTTGACAGAGGACTTTAATGACGCAGAAGACTCACTCACTCTCTCTTTGCTTTGATATGCGATTATTTTAATGGAATATATTCCTTAACATAATGAATAAGATGAAGATAGTTTCCGGTATATAACTGTGATACAGAATGACCGGATTTCTAGTCGTCGTCATCTTTAATAACATTGTATATTAACAATATCCAAAACACATTATTATCATATGTTTACTATATAATTGTCTCTGATAGTCTGTAGGCAATTTGCATTTCCGGGAAAGTGTCTCTTCGCTCCCGTCGAGTTTTGATTGTCTTTTTGTTTTATCATCCTTAGCAACCATCTATTGCATATTACAGGTAGGAATAAATGTTATTATTATTATTATTAGTATTATTATTGTTATTATCATTCGTCCAAATACATTAACATTTATACAGAGAGCTTCCGAGAGGCTGTTCTGTTCTCATCATGTTGATGAGAGATGTGAATGTTTTCGGCAACAATGAGAGAGAGAGAGAGAGAGGAGAGAGAGAGAGAGAGAGAGCAGAGAGAGAGGGGGGGTGGTGGTGGCCAAAAAGTTATGTTTTAGACCTTTATTTGACTGGAACTTTTTAAAAGATTATCATTATCACTTAATATAATAATTAGATCAGCGACTAAATACAAAAGCTTGTCAGTCTGCAATGCTGGACGGTAATTACGACCAATTATGAAATATGAATCTGTCAGGCTGAGTAAAGGATTACAGAAATCATTCGTTCAAAAGTTAGTGCAGTCATCAAACGAGAGAGAGGGAGGTAGAGAGAGAAAGAAAGAGAGAGAGAGAGAGAGAGAGAGAGAGAGAGAGAGAGAGAGAATGTAAACGTTCTGACACATTTCCATCCAATCATCATTAAATTCTTCTCTCAAAAAGCGACGCCACTCTTAATGAAAGCGTGCATCATGCAAAGCAGTATACATATATTGCAGGAAAGGTCTATGATGGATGTGGATAAGACCACGAAAGGTCTTGTTTTTTTTTTTTTTTTTTTTTTTTTGTTTTTTTTTTTTTTGGGTGGGGGAAGGAGTTCGTAGTAAATAAATCGAGCAAATAGTAATTACTGAATGGCTTGAAATTATGAATATAATCAAATATTCTAACTGGATGAATTATTGGTCTGTAACCTTATATAACTGTAACCTTACATATTTGTTATATATATATATATATATACTTATTATATATATTGCTACTTTCAAAATGCATATATCCCCTTTGTGACTATATAAAAAATGTCATGTAGAATTGTGTAACATTTTTTCAGATTCCTAGATAGCTTAGAATAGGATGTTTTAAAATGTGTGTCAGATTTCGCATTACATATGTATATATGACGTTAGAATGTAAAAAGAGAGAGATTTTCTTTGTCCATTCGAAGCTATGATTGTTTCCCCTTTTATGTCAACACTTTGAGATTAGAGGAACTGCGAGATCCGTTTGCTTTCCTAAATCTGTCAATGCATTTGATAAGTAATCGAATCGAGTCTTGCGTTGTTATCAAAACCTGTCAATCTTAATTATCGCTCAACGTAACGTAAATTGGTCACTCGTAACTTAGAATTTGATATTTGATATTTCTTAGAGTTTGTTTAGTGTTATTTTTTTTTTTTTTTGTGGAATCTGAACAAACATTGTTTTGTAATGGCGCCTGGTTTTGTGAAAGTGTGAATCAAGCATGCAGCAAAGAAAGAAAGAAATTGGTATACCAAAAAGGTAAAGTGTTGTATATTTTTATTAGTTGCAACTAATAACTAATATTTAATGGTTATGATGGTTTGGTTAACTAATAACTAATTATGGAGAGGAACTGTGGTTAACTGATAACAGATGATTTCGAAGGTTTGGTAAAAACTGAAGGTTACAATGTTTTGAGTGAAAAAGATTTAACACCCTTTTTTTTTTTTTTTTTACATAGTTGCATATTTTTGTGTGTGTGTTTGTTCCACTGTTTGTGCACTTGTTCATTTTCTTATTGAAGTGTGCCTTTGTATTTTATATTTTCATTTGCATCCACCATTTAATTGACTTAGTTATTTTCATTGCTTAATCATTGCACATTTAATTAAATTTAACATTTGTGAATTAATTTGCATTTACTTAGAATTCTTTTCAAGTTTTATTGTTGTTTAGCACTTGTGAATTAATTTCAAATTTTCAATTATTGCCTAACACTTTTGAATTTCAATTGAATTAATTTTCTTGAATATTGTGATAAATTAATTTTGATTTAATTTTACTTAATTTGATTCAAGAATTAATTAAACTTTACTTTGTTTTCAAGTAATAGTAATTTTCCCTGATATTGTGAATTTCACTTATAAATTTTGAGTTTAATAATTTTTTTATTTGAAATTTTTATAAGTGTTTTTATTTTTATACCAGTATATTTGCATTTGATTATATTGATGATAGGTAGAAACATAGAGTGGTAATTGATTTACTTTCCTTCAATTTACTTGAAGTGACTTAGAACCAGGGAAGTACTTACACTTTTGAAATCAGGGAAATACTTAAACTTTTAAAGTTGTTGATGGAGTGATGCCCTTTGATTAATTTAATTACTTACAAGATTACCTCACACCTGTTTTGATGAACTTAGTCTGATTTTCTGCAATACTGGTAAGTTGTTAAGGGATCACTGTTGCCTTTAGAGTATTCAGTCGTTTTGTACATGTTATGAGGGTTTAGGTGTCTGGCTTTTGGTGAGGTAATAATTGATGAATGGTAACCAGATACTTGGCTCTTCTTAATGGTGCCTAGACCAGGGAAAGCAGATTTCATTATCACTCTAGAATATACTGGTGGTGTTAGGGATATATTTTGTTTAGGAGAGTGACCATATAGTTTTTGTTTTGCATTTATTGTATTGAATTGTAAGTTGATAACTTAGAGGAAAATGGCTCAGTTCAAGGTTCAGGAATTTTTAGCAGCCCCTTCCATCCAAGTTTTATCTGAAACCACTCTTACTAAGGCACAGTGGAGCGCTTTAGCACTGGCATGTGGTGGTTATGTGTCTACTAGTATGGTAAAGGCACAAATAAGATTGTTGATAAACTCTTGTAGAATAACTGATGAAGATGAGTTAGAATTGGCTCAAGAGTTTCTGAACGTAGCACGTGCTGATCTCATAAATATGCAAGCAGAAAAGAAAGAGAAAAGTGATGCACAGTTAGAGCTTAGACGCATTGAAGCAGAGGAGAATTTGATTAAGCTAAAAATGCTTGCTGAAAGAGATAGAATACAAGCTGAAAGAGAAAGAATAGACAGGGAAAAACAAGAAAGAAGAGAAAGAGAAGAAAAAGCAGCAGAAGAGGAAAGAGAAATCGCAAGACATGAAAGGGAAATGGAATTGATAAGAGCTAGATCCACATTACCTGTAACACCGTCTAACCCTAACCAAGGTAAATCAAGACCCACTGTAATTTGATGTAGTGAGAGTACAGAAGTTAATACCCTAAGTTTACTGAAGAAGCTCCAGATGAGTTTTTTGATCACTTTGAGAAAGTGGCTTCAGGTTTGGGATGGCCAGAGGATAAATGGTCAGTTTTGCTACAAAGTGTCTTGATTGGTAAAGGGAGAAGTGCTTATCTAGCCTTAACAGCTGATCAGTGTAAAGACTACAAGGTACTTAAACACAGTGTGCTACAAGTTTACCAGATGACCCCAGAGTACCACAATGAAAGATTCAGAAATTTAAGAAAGATGAGAAGGGAACATTCTTAGATTATGCTTTACAAAGTGAGAAAGGTGTTTCAAACGTTGGGTAGAAGCTGCTAAAGTAAAAACTTTTGATGAGTTAGAAGAGTTACTTGTTCTTGAACAATATCTTAAGGGAATTCCTGAACATATAACAGCCTATTTAAGAGAGAGAGAGGTAATGAAACTTGACAAAGCTGCTACACTGAGTGAAGATTACAATATAATCAGTAGTAAACGTAATTACAATGTCAAGTACCAGAGTCAACAACGCCCAGGTTTTAAGTCTTATCCAAATAACAGGAACAAATTTAATGGGAAACCTACAAGTGATACTACCAAGAGTACACAAGGTAATACAACTCAGCAAAACTAATGTGAAATCCTCATCCAGTTTTCAAGACAGTTACAGAAACCTAATCTTGTCTGTTTCAAGTGTGGAAGAGTAGGACACTACAGTCAAGAGTGTTACCGAAATCAACAGCAGATAAAGCCAGTTGGCCAAGTTGTAAAAGGTGACCAGGTGAAACAAACTACGAAGAGCAGTGTGGGAAAGAATCAGACTCCAGAGAAGAATGAAACTAAACAAGCTGAATGTTTAGCAACCAGTGGAAATGTTACCTCAAGCAGTGAGTGGCTTAGCAGTGTGGAAGCTTTTAAGCCATATATCTATGAGGGTATGCTGTCAACTCAAGAAGGAAGTATGCAGGTACCAGTCAAAGATATTACGGTATACAGGGAGTAACCATAGTGTGGTAGTACGTGGTTCTCATCCTCAGTTGGAGAAGAGTCTCACAGGAGATTCAGTTATTTTGAAGGGTATATGAGGAGAGAAAGTAACTCTTACATGCCGCTTACACCTGTCATGTGAATTGATGACAGGGAATGTTGATTTTGCTGTAAAGGACTCACTGGCTGTGGATGGTGTACATGTTCTGTTGGGGAATGAAGTTGGTGGTGTGCCATTTATTCCTTGTCCTGAGGATTAGTCCTACAGTAGAGTTGGAGAAGAATAACCCCCACCTGTTTCCTAGCTGTGTAACTACCAGAAGTATGAAGAGGACTATGACTGCAAGTGAAGAAACTGAGGATTTACACAGCCAAGAAGGATCAAGTGAAGGATCTTTGTGCTTAGAAGAATTATTCCAGGGAAGTGAAGTTTCCCATAGTGCTGACCAAGAAGAGATTTCCCAAGATGCTGAAGAAGACGACGACGACAAACGAAGAAGAAGAACCTGATGTTCCTGAAGAGACTCCGAGTAGTCAAAGTGTTACTGAAGACAGTAGTGAAACTACAGTAGCTGAGTTAGCAGATATTGAGAATTTAACCCTTGAAGTTGGTCAAGTGACAAGAGAGAAGCTAATGGACTTGCAGAAGAAGGATGCATCGTTAACTGATTTGTTCTTCAGAGTTGTTGATCGAGAAGAGATGCAACAAACTCCTACCTGTTACTATCTGAAGGAAGGTTTGCTGATGAGGAAGAATAGACCTACAGATATACCAGGAGATGCTGTATGGGGCGAATATCATCAAATTTTTGATTCTATATCCGTTGAGAAAGCAAGTGGTTGCAGTAGCTCATGAGTCTGGACATATGGGAATCAGGAAGACTGTGGAGAAGATCATGAAATATTTTTTCTGGCCTGGACTTCACAAAGATGTTAGCAGGTTTTGTCGTGAGTGTCATACCTGCCAGATAGCTGGAAAACCGAATGAAACCATCAAGAAAGCCCCCCTACAACCTATAGAAGTTAAATGAGAACCCTTTAGCAAAGTGATTATAGATATGGTTGGACCACTTCCAAAGACAAAGAAAGGAAATGAGTATTTGTTAACATTAATGTGTCCTGTGACAAGATATCCAGAAGCAATCCCTGTTAGAAACATATCTGCCAAGATAGTTGCTGAAAACTTGTGGAGTTTTTCTCAAAGTTTGGAATACCAGAAATAGTACAAAGTGACAGAGGAACAAACTTTACTTCAAAGTTATTCCAAGATGTGATGAATTTGTTAGGGGTGAAACAACAGTTATCCACTGCCTATCATCCAGAAATTCAAGATGCCTTGGAAAGGTTGCACCAAACATTGAAATGTATGCTGACAAAGTATTGCTCTGAGTCAGGAAGAGAATGGGATGTTGGTTTACCAATAATGTTGTTTGAAGTTAGGAGTGCTTATCAAGAAAGTATGGGATGTTCACCTAATGAGATGATGTTTGGAAGAGAAGTTAGAGGACCGTTGAAGATTCTTGCTGAAAATTGGGAAGAAAATCAAGAGGAAAGCCAAGGAGAGTATGTGAAGAACTTAAGGAAAAGGTTGAAAGAGATTAGAAAATTCTCTTTAGAAAACTTGAAAATGAGTCAAGAGAAAATGAAAAGGAGATTTGATGCTAAGACTAAGCTAAGAAGTTTTAGTGTTGGTCAACAAGTGTTAGTGTTCTTACCTATCAAGAGATTTCCCCTCACTAATAAATTGCAAGGGTCCTTACAAGAAATGAATTCAGAAGTTAAGTGATAGAACTTATGTGATTGAAACACCAGAAAGAAGAAGAAGACAAAGAAAGATACATGTGAACCTCTTGAAACCTCACTTCTCAGAAACTAAAACTGAAACTGTGTCAATAACCCAAACAACTTTATCTACAGAAGATGATGATGGCTACGAATTGGGAGCTGCAGGCAAGATGAATAATTCTTAAATTTTGGAAAATTTGGAGGATAAACTGAAACATCTGATTGTTGAACAAGATGAAGATTTAAGTGAAGTAATTAGAAGGTTTCCAGAAATTTTTTTCAGATGTCCCTAGACGTACTGATCTGACCAAGCATGAAATCAAGATTCAAGAAGATGGAAAACCTTCCAAGCAAAGAGCCTATCGCTTATCACTGTATCATCGAGATGTTTTGAAGAAGGAAGTTGAGTATTTGTTGCAACATGGATAAGCAGAACCCAGTTCAAGTCACCTCAGTTCTCTGTGTGTGTTAGTGAAGAAACCAGATGGTTCATTTAGGATGTGTACTGATTATAGGAAGCTGAATTCCATCAGTGTGGCTGATAATTATCCTTTGCCTCTTATAGATCAGTTACTTGATAATATTGGGCAAGCCAAGTTTGTTTCCAAGATAGACTTGTTGAAAGGATATTATCAAATTCCCTTAGATGAGAATGCCAAGTTGCTGTCAGCTTTTATTACTCCTTTTGGACTGTATCAGTATACTGTTCTACCGTTTGGACTGATGAATGCACCGGCAACATTTCAACGAGTGATGGATCAACTGCTAGGATCAACAGAAGGAGTAGGTGTATACCTAGATGACATAGTGATTTACTCTACAACGTGGGAAGAACATCTGAAGATTCTGAGGAAAGTTTTCAAGAAACTACAAGAAGCAGGATTAACAGTCAACTTAGAGAAGAGTGAGTTTGGCAAGGCAACTGCACAGTATCTTGGTTTGTTTTGAAGTTGGGAAAGGAAAGGCCTTCTTGCTCCAGTAAATGCTAATGTAGAAGGTATCCGTAAGGCTACCCCACCTACTAACAGGAAACAGCTACAGAGATTTTTGGGCATGGCTGGATTTTATCGTCGTTTCTGCCCAAATTTCTCAGCCGTAGTAGCTCCCTTGACAGACTTGACTAGTCCCAAAGCTAAATTTATTTGGACTCCAGAGTGTCAAGAATCCTTTGAGAAGGTAAAAGCCAATTTAACTTCAA
>NC_061095.1:63369939-63377304 GCF_015104395.2 Macrobrachium nipponense
CCTTTCATTGCTTTTACTGTGCATCCGTTCATATTCTCTTTCTTCCATTTCATTTCCACTTTTTATTGATTCATAGTAGAACAGCAAAAGGTTTTCCTCCTGTTACGCCTTTCTAACATTTCTACTTTGTTTCCCTTGCAGCGCTGAATGACCTCAAAGGTCCCAGCACTTGGCCTTTGGGCTAAATTCAATTCGATTTATATATTTTGGCTGGTCCTCACAAAGTCAATTCAGGATCGCTATTCAAGTTACTGTGACTTTCCCCAGAGAGTTTCAGAGCCAGAGAGAAAGTGACCCTTTCATTCAGTTCTCAGTAAAAGTTGCAACTTTCGTTTCTTGTTTACCTCTACGTGTCTGATGGAATTGGATATGGTCCCGTTTCCAAAACGCTTGAAGTTTATATTTATGTTTGCATGGTTGAAAGGTTGTGGGGGGGGGGGGGGGGAATAACGTCTTGAAATGCTGTTTTAGATAACTAGGTCATTGAAGGTTGTATGTGTACCTTGTAACATAATTCTGTTGTCCAATTCTTGGGTTGTGGTTTTATCTTTTGTATTGTGGCTATTGTAGTCTATGGATCAAAGTCCATGGCTGTAATGGTGTAATAATAAATAATAATACTAATAATAATAATAATAATAATAAATAATAATAATAATAATTATAAAGAACCTTATATTTCTGTTCTTGTTCATCTGCTTTTGTCGTAGATAAGGAGGTCTACCTTTTTAGTTGATTTCCCCCTTCTGTCACAGAGATCGCTTATGAAATGTTTCTGTAATATTATACGTACACTTACACACATACACAACATAAATGCATTTTATACACACACACCACACACACACACACACACACACATATATATATATATATATATATATATATATATATATATATAATAATATATATATAAGAGAAAAAAATATATCTTGAGGAATTTGTACATAAAGGGACAAGCATAAGCATAAGCAACTACGTACCTATTTCTCACACCACATAATAACACCTCTGAAAATGGTTCCATAACAATTACAACCACAGATACAGAATCTTACGAAACAAACAGATTCAATTATTTGTCTAAATCTTTTTGCTCTTTTGATATTCGCTTTCAGAATTCCCAAGTTTTCTTTCATAGAGAAGAGAAAACAATCGGATTAATCCCCAGATTTGATGACGACTATCGAATCCCAATGTTTCCAGATACACTCGGCCATAGTTTATACGCAAAAATCACTTTATTTATTTATTTTTTTCCTCGTGCATCATTTTTAGCTATTATCATAAACCTGGAAATGACTTTTGTTCCAGAATTAGCTTCGATATCGTGACCGGGTATTTTGCCTGACGGAGAAAGAGAGATTCCTCTTAGGCGCTGAATTTTGATCTGCATCAGGTGGCTGAACGGCGAAGTGGGTTCGGGGATGTGGTTGTGGACGTCTTTCCCTCTCTTTCAAGTTGAACATTCTGAGGTTTAGAGTTTATATATATATACATACAAGGGCGTTCCTAGACATTTTGGGGCCCAAGGGCCACAGTCCCATTTGGGGCCCTTATTATGGGGTGGGAGGCGAACGATTGTAGGATCATTTTGAAGGCCCTTGTAAATGCAAATTTCAGACTTAGCTATATATTATTCATAATTCTCTCTCCCTCTCCCTCACATGACACTGACATTTCTTGCCCTAATCCCGGTACCCAGAGTTGGCCCAAGCACCCTTCACCGGGTCCCTGGGTTAAGCAGAAGGCCAGATTCATTTAATCATTTGAATGTGTATTATCTGGGCAAATGGGGCCATTAAGGGGCCCTCAGAGGATATAATTAGGACCCCTATACGCAGTAATCAATCGCCTTAGATCGGCCCTGCCCTTACCCGAATCAACGTTACCCTTCCTCCTCAGATCCGTATGAGAAGGTCTATAATGGGCTCTACGATTGGGAAGGGGTCCCTGGCGACCCCTATTTCTTTTACATAACATTTTTTGTTACAGTTTTGTTCACAAAATTGTAAATTGGGGCCCAAATATAAATGGGGTCCTTGACCATTTTGGGGCCACTGGATTTAGCTGGTCCTGTCATGGCAGCAATGGTTAAATTTCGCATTTTGGGGCCCCTCCCTCACTTTGGGGCCCGGGGGGCAATTTCAAACAGCCCCCTTCGCTCGCTCCCCTCAGGAACGCCACTGATTATACATACATATAATTTCAGAATCACATCAAGATCGAACTCAGGCCTTTCAATGGAAAGACAAGATAGTTAACCTGCCCCGGGTGAAGCCTTAGGTACAATAGGTACTTAGGGTCCAACATCGTTTATGACTTGTATGCCTTAGTGGGCAGCGGCCTTGTCTTTCAATTGAAAGACCTTGCTTAGTTTCCGTTTCAGCGCTGAATGACCTCATAGGTCCCAGCGCTTGGCCTCTGGCCTAAATTCTCTTCGTCTGAACCTCCAACTCTCAAAGGTCGAGATTTATCTGGAGGTCGCTTCCGGCAGAGGTTTTTGTTTTCCAAATTCCCTAAATCCTCACCTCATAAACAATTTGTTTTGGCAGATGTTTGACTGACATATGTCTGCCTTCCTGGCTACAACAGTTATTAATGTATATATATATATATATATATATATATATATATATATATATATATATATATATATATATATATATATATATAGGGATTGGTAAAAATGGATGTTTGAAGAGGAAATTATGAATAATTTTCATCGAGTCGAAAAATTGGACGTGAAATTTCTTGGAAATGTAAGTCGAATCAAATGTACCTTATAAGGAACACTGGAATTTTATCCTTACTTGTATGTTACGCTGTTTGGAGTTTATATATATATATATATATATATATATATATATATATATATATATATATATATATATATAATGACAAAATAAAAAGTCTGTATGCCGTCTAAATTTCATCTCAAGAGACGTCCATTTCTGAGCCTCTGTGCAAATCGGTAGGCGACTGGTGATGCAACGAAGTAGCAGAAGAATAAAACGGGAGATGTTTGATGTTCGTGACCTTCCTCCCAGATAAATTTGCAATTCAGTCGGAAACGTGACAAAGAGGAGCAACGGGGAAGGAGAAGGAGAAACAGTTGTCTTCAAATACTTTCATGATTCCACTTATGAAGGAAACATTCCCCTTGGCTCCCTCTCGGCTCCTCTTGGATTATTTTCTGGTTTTAATTGAAATTCCATCTTATTTCGTCCCCTCCTACATACGAAGGTTTCCAAGTTCTTGAATGGCATCTTACTTAAGATATAGTGATATTAACTATAATCATATTATATGTGCTCACGTATCTAGATATTCAATTTCAATTCAATTTCCTACTGTATCATTTTCTGCGTTTTATTTCAACTTTCCTCCCCTCCTGCATATGATAATAAATATGTTAGCTTCTCCTACAATCATAATGACTATTTTAACAACGTATTTGCTCACATATCTGAAAATGCAATTTCAGTTTGATCACCTTTCTTTCGTTTCATTTCAGTATAGCAGGGAAGTTTCTCTCTCTCTCTCTCTCTCTCTCTCTCTCTCTCTCTCTCTCTCTCTCTCTCTCTCTCTCTCTCTCTCTCTTCGAGCACTTTGTTCTTTACTGCTCCCATGAGAATGAAGGAGGCTATCCTTCTTTTCTTTCCTATACTCGCTTCCCCCCAACACAGAGTCCTTTCGGGGGAGGTTGGAGGGGGTCCTTCGTCTCTTGTTCCAGAAGGACTCCCGAGGCTTCCTCCAGGATGCGTAGGATGAGATACGTGTTTAAGGAGAGACGCCCATGTGGCTCCTTCATGTGTTTGTGGGCGGTGCATAAAGGCTGCCTTGCAATTGCTTCCTATGTTGTTGTTGAATGTTGAAATGGAATAAATTTGTTCACTCGATTTCAGTGCTAGCAAGCATGCAACTGCTGCCAATTGTCGTGGAATATTTTTTTTTTTAATTTGTTTTAGATTTTATTATATAATAAAAACTTGAGTTTTTAATAATATTCTGTGCGGAAATTGAATCTTTTGTGAAGATGAAATGACGACAACAGAGCATGTTAATGTTTATTTCTAATTTGAAATTTTATTTTAAATTTCAAGATTTATTTTTAATTTGAAATTTTATCATTAATTTAGATTTTATCATTATTTTAGTTTGATTTTTAATTTTGATTTTCATTTCTAATTTTGATTTTTATTTATAATTTTAACTTTTATTTTCAATAACACTGCGCTGTCATCATTCATAAATGCCACCCAATTGCATCAGCAGTCGCCGCTCGGGGTTGGGGAGGGTATAGCCACCAGTGCACCTCACGTGGTGCACTGTCGGCATTAGTTAAAGGTAATTTGCAGTGTCTCTTGGGCCCCTAGACGCGACCCCTTTCATCCCTTTTACCATTCCTCCTTTCATATTCTCTCTCTTCCCTTCTTACTTTCCTCAACTTCCTCATGACAATTGATTCATAGATCAATTGCAAAATTTTCTCCGCCTGTTACGCCTTTCAACCCTTTTACTCTCAATTTCCCTTTCAGCGCTGAACACACACACACAAATACGTACATATACATAAACACACCATCCTGGTTCATCTGATGATTTGTGTACTTCCCCAGAGAGAGGTCTGGACGCTCGTTTCTTTCTGTCTGATTCGTAGCTGGAATGATCCATAACAGTGAGTATATCATGAATGATCCAACGGACAGAGAGAGAGAGAGAGAGAGAGAGAGAGAGAGAGAGAGAGAGAGAGAGCGAATCTCCATCATCAGAACATCTGCATCGCTCTTAAAAAAAAAAGTCTGGACCTCTCTCTCTCATGGCCGGAACCCAATAGACATTTAGTAAGGATTTCACGGAACCGTTTTCACGGTGTAGTTTCACCTCTCCTTTTTTTTATTTTTACTTTATAACTTTTACAGTTATCAGACAAATCCGGGAGAGTCACTTTTATGCAAATATTCATATTCCGCTCAGTCACTCAATCGCTTCAGTTCAGGTTTGTGGTGTTATATAATAGATAGTTTGCGTTTCCACCAGGCTATGTAGAGGTATATACGATGTCTCTCTCTCTCTCTCTCTCTCTCTCTCTCTCTCTCTCTGACTGACACATCTGAATATGATTAATGAAGGGCAAAGAAATGACAAAAGAAAAAGGAAATTCAATTCCGAGTCGAACAAAAGCGAGCGTACATATTTTAGCGAAGTTAAAAACAAATGCAGTTTCCACTTCAAACATTAACAGAAATCCTTTGCTCACGTCCCATCTACAACAGCATTCAGTAGGGAGTTGTTTTCCTAATATCCCGTAAGCCTTTTCCAACTGCAGTATTTGCTCAGGAGTCGAAATGACCAGATGGCTGCTTTTTCCATTATTATTTTTTAATGTTCTTGATCTGAAAAGGGGGAAGAATTCATGGAATCATAGCTTCGATGGGGTCACTAGCTTCATTCGGTCTATATTTAGGGGTCATAGTTTAATGTGAGTGTACCTATGTATAAATACATACATATATACATACAGGCATATGTATGTATGTATGTGTGTGTGTATCAGAATTTACTCAGCGAACGAATGTCCAAAGGCCGTAGCTGGACCGAAAAGGAATCTTTCTGTAAAAGCGAAATGAAAAGGAATGAGAGACGAAGCCCCTGAATTATTGATTCTCCAACAGCCAACCGAGAAGGCAATGGTTTCAAGTGGCCCCCTCCCCCCACCCCTCCCCCCTCCCCACAACCCCCTAAAAAGCTTAAAAAGAAAGAAAAAAAAAAAGTCCTTAATTGAGAGAGCATTTCAAATGCAATGTCCAGTGTGAAATATTTAGGTGAAAATCGACCGGTTTGAAAATGTCTCATTTCAGGTTTTTTTTTTTTTTTTTTTTTAATAAATAATTGTAAAATAATTTATTATCTGTTGTCTCGTGTCTCTAATGAACTGGGAAAAGTGTAAGTGTTTGAAAATAATTTCTTTTAATTTTCTATTATTATAACATAGGCCAATTGCTGCTGCTTATGATTACAGTCATATTACAGAGTAATGAATAAACTGTTTCGACAATTGTACTTCGGAGAGATGTACAATATTCGTTGAATTACAGTGATTCATTCTGTGCTCTTCTTATTTTACGTGTCTTTTTAATATATTTATTAAAGGGTTTAATTATATACATACATACATACATCCTTCCCCCCACCTGAATAGGCCTATGGATCTAATTTTTAATTCCTAAGTGCAGCAATGAACGACTCACTTTGATTCTTGGTCGTTCTTGGGGTGAGGAAATGTCTGAGTCATGAACTGACTCCGTCAGTGAACGGAGTCATTATCTTGGAACCGAGTCATCACCTGGGAAGTGAACGACCTAAGGTGATCGTTACCTTGGGAAGTGAGTTATTATCATTACCTTGGAATGAAAGTCATTCCCTGGGCGTGAATACATTCCCTGGGAGTGGACATTCCCTGGGAAGTGAGACATTCCCTGGGAACAGAGTCGTTGCCTAGGGAACCGAGTCATTAACTTTAGAAGTGTGTCATTACCGATGTCGGGGTTCTCGTTTGGTGAACGTGCAACATAAAGTGGCTAATTTGGCTGAGCGGTTGGGCAGATGACCACATCGCAATATCGGTGATATTCGTCGATGCATTTCACCTGACGACCTCGATAAAGGGACGCTGGAATTATACAGTTTTGTCAAATGTCTTTCGTTATATTCGCTGCTATTCTCTCTTACTGTACTCCGTCATATTTCTTTCTTCTATCTAACTTTTCTCAGCTCTCCTAACTATTGATTCATAGTGCAACTGCAAAAGTTTTTCTTTCTGTTGCGCCTTTCAAAACTTAATATTGTCAATTTCCACTTCAGCACTGAATGACCTCGTAGGTCCCAACGCTTGGCCTTTGGCCTAAATTCTATATTCTATTCGATTTCATTCTATATTTAATGAATGACAGAGAATATGATCTCCTTTACTTCAAGTATAATGTTCTCATTTAAACCTCCTCTTCTGGCCCCTAAGTGGACAGGGATTTCAAATGAAAGAGAAAATAATAAAATCTAGTAGTGAAAGAGAGGGTGAATGGCTAATATATGTTTTTAAAGTGTCATATAATGATAGTGAAGTCACATAGCTCTCCTCGCTTAGAGACAAGAGGTGGTGCAGTACAAGTTCACTGGATAAAAAGGTATTTGCTGAACAAGCAACTTGACTCAGAGATCATTCCCCCGTTCATGAGGCATGTACGTTCGTTGTATGCGTATTTCAGGCCTACTAGTTCAGGGTACTTGGGTGGAAGACGCATTCTTTGAGACGAACGAGAATAGGATAAAGTGGTTGCTCCAAGTGTTGGGAGAAAACGCCCA
>NC_061095.1:63377804-63407804 GCF_015104395.2 Macrobrachium nipponense
AATTCCGAGTCGAACAAAAGCGAGCGTACATATTTTAGCGAAGTTAAAACAAATGCAGTTTCCACTTCAAACATTAAACAGAAATCCTTGCTCACGTCCCATCTACAACAGCATTCAGTAGGGAGTTGTTTTCCTAATATCCCGTAAGCCTTTTCCAACTGCAGTATTTGCTCAGGAGTCGAAATGACCAGATGGCTGCTTTTTCCATTATTATTTTTTTAATGTTCTTGATCTGAAAAGGGGGGAAGAATTCATGGAATCATAGCTTCGATGGGGTCACTAGCTTCATTCGGTCTATATTTAGGGGTCATAGTTTAATGTGAGTGTACCTATGTATAAATACCATACATATATACATACAGTCATATGTATGTATGTATGTGTGTGTGTATCAGAATTTACTCAGCGAACGAATGTCCAAAGGCCGTAGCTGGACCGAAAAGGAATCTTTCTGAAAAAGCGAAATTGAAAAGGAATGAGAGACGAAGCCCCTGAATTATTGATTCTCCAACAGCCAAACCGAGCAATGGTTTCAAGTGGCCTCCCCCCTCACCCCTCCCCCCCCTCCCCACAACCCCCTAAAAAGCTTAAAAAGAAAGAAAAAAAAAAAAGTCCTTAATGAGAGAGCATTTCAAATGCAATGTCCAGTGTGAAATATTTAGGTGAAAATCGACCGGTTTGAAAAATGTCTCATTTCAGGTTTTTTTTTTTTTTTTTTTTTTAATAAATTGTAAAATAATTTATTATCTGTTGTCTCGTGTCTCTAATGAAACTGGGAAAAGTGTAAGTGTTTGAAAATAATTTCTTTTAATTTTCTATTATTATAACATAGGCCAATTGCTGCTGCTTATTGATTACAGTCATATTACAGAGTAATGAATAAACTGTTTCGACAATTGTACTTCGGAGAGATGTACAATATTCGTTGAATTACAGTGATTCATTCTGTGCTCCTCTTATTTTACGTGTCTTTTTAATATATTTATTAAAGGGTTTAATTATATACATACATACATAAATACATACATACATACATCCTTCCCCCCACCTGAATAGGCCTATGGATCTAATTTTTAATTCCTAAGTGCAGCAATGAACGACTCACTTTGATTCTTAGTCGTTCTTGGGGTGAGGAAATGTCTGAGTCATGAACTGACTCCGTCAGTGAACGGAGTCATTATCTTGGAACCGAGTCATCACCTGGGAAGTGAATCGTTACCTTGGGAAGTGAGTTATTATTCATTACCTTGGAATTGAGTCATTACCTTGGGAATAAATCATTCCCTGGGAAGTGAGACATTCCCTGGGAAGTGAGACATTCCCTGGGAACAGAGTCGTTGCCTAGGGAACCGAGTCATTAACTTAGAAGTGTGTCATTACCGATGTCGGGGTTCTCGTTTGGTGAACGTGCAACATAAAGTGGCTAATTTGGCTGAGCGGTTGGGCAGATGACCACATCGCAATATCGGTGATATTCGTCGATGCATTTCACCTGACGACCTCGATAAAGGGACGCTGGAATTATACAGTTTTGTCAAATGTCTTTCGTTATATTCGCTGCTTATTCTCTTTACTGTACCTCCGTTCATATTTTCTTTCTTCTATCTAACTTTTCTCAGCTCTCCTAACTATTGATTCATAGTGCAACTGCAAAAGTTTTTCTTTCTGTTGCGCCTTTCAAAACTTAATATTGTCAATTTCCACTTCAGCACTGAATGACCTCGTAGGTCTCAACTCTTGGCCTTTGGCCTTAATTCTATATTCTATTCGATTTTATTCTATATTTAATGAATGACAGAGAATATGATCTCCTTTACTTCAAGTATAATTGTTCTCATTAAATTCCTCTTCTGGCCCCTAAGTGGACAGGGATTTCAAAATGAAAGAGAAAATAATAAAATCTAGTAGGTGAAAAGAGGGGGAATGGCTAATAATATGTTTAAAGTGTCATATAATGATAGTGAAGTCACATAGCTCTCCTCGCTTAGAGACAAGAGGTGGTGCAGTACAAGTTCACTTGGATAAAAAGGTATTTGCTGAACAAGCAACTTGACTCAGAGATCATTCCCCCGTTCATGAGGCATGTACGTTCGTTTGTATGCGTATTTCAGGCCTACTAGTTCAGGGTACTTGTGGAAGACGCATTCTTTGAGACGAACGAGAATAGATAAAGTGTTGCTCCAAGTGGTGGGAGAAAACGCCCATCGAAAAGGTAGGACACATTCTATAAAAAAAACTTAGAAAAAAACTGTTACCTTTGAAAAGAGAGAGAAGTGTGAAATATCTCTTTACGTGAATACTTGAAAAGAGTGATGTGGGGGATGTCTCTATACCTATTATCTTTATTACAGATGGGTCCAATTCCATGGTTGATTAGAAACGGGATTCTCTAACCTGACTAATACGAGACGTTATGATATTTTTGGGTTTGGGAGTGTAACCTTAGTCAGGAGGGTAGAATGTTATCTTACTGGTTTCTTTATGGGTAGATTTGGGTGTTTATGCCATTATGACTTGTTAATCATTTTGTTCTATGTTATAACCAATTGCTTTGGGAAATAAATAGTATTTGTTTTTCAATATTTACGCAAGTCTTTAATAAAGCCTGTGGACATCTTACAGACAGGGCACCGTTGGCAACAGGTAAGAGTTCCCAGTTTGTGTAGTTTAGGGAATAAGGAGGGGTGGAACAGTGGTAGCAGCAGTCAAGGCTTTTTATATATTTTTCAAGCTGTAGGTACGCTTCGAAGGGACGGGTGACCAGTTAGAAATTGGGGGTTTCGTCCTTTTTTTTGGTAGGAAAAGGGGTTATTAATCATGTCACAGGCAACTCGGGGTCCTTTCTGCTGATTCGACAGAGAGAAGCTGTCCCTCAGACTTCCTCTCCCAAGCCAAGTCAGTTTTGATTTCTTGAGGTTACGGAATAAAGGTGTTTAAAAAAACGTGAGGAGGAAAAGTTTAATTTTCGACATATTAAAGGGGTTCGCAGTTCGTGCATATTTGCTGTGTATATGAATTCGGTTCACGGTCATATGAAGACGTAAGTGTATTTTCGAGTTTTTTTTTTCATTCTTATTCTTTTCCCCTTTTTTATATTTTGTGGAATTTTTTTGTACCCTTTTGTTCTTGTTCACGTCCCTTGTATCGTGTGTGGCGAACTTACCTGAGTGGGATTTTTGTTGCGAGTCACGCCAAGAGAGAGAGAGAGAGAGAGAGAGAGAGAGAGAGAGAGAGAGAGAGGCGAGTTGGCTGGGAAACGTCTTGCATTCTTTTTCCTTTCCTATCCCCTCCTTATTATTATTTTTTTATTGTCATTTTCGTGGGTTGATTTTGTGATTGGGGACGGGGCATGCTTACCTTTTGTTATCCATTACTGGGTGAAAATTTGTGTTGATTCTTCTTGATTGGGTTTAGTGTATATAAATTCATTGATGTTATTGAGATCGGGGAAGCTTAGTGAAAAAAACAGCCTTGGGAAACAAGATAAAATGGTGGATGCTAAACCTACGACGCTACTACATCACATGACAAACATTACTGCTGGGGTCAGCCCATTCAAAGGGATTGTAGATGGCGTACTGTCACAACCTGTAAATATCTTCATAGAAGGAGTTAATAACTATTTAGCGGGAAAGAATATAGTAGACGATGTAGAGGCATTCAGAGAGGCAAAAGCCTTGCTAGATTTCAATAAGGGAGACCTCAGTCATAGGTCAAAGAGTTTCCAATTTACAAAATGTCGTACCTGGACAGACTTGCAAGCATTTTTGAAAACAGCATATGGCTCAAAGGAACACGGAGATATGGTGAGAGACCTTCGAGGTCTTTATAAAGTACGGAAAGGCACTAATAGCCTTGTAGAACATAGTTCAAAGCTGTTTGACGCAGTGGCAGATTGGGTAGGAAAATTGAAAACATCTAAATGGGTTACAGGGGATAATCTCCCTCTAAATAATGTTCATAAACTGATCTATTTTTCCCTGCTCTTACACGAGGTGCCCGATGCAATAGTGGATAGCTTTGATGAAAAGGTTGAGCCTACCTCAGACGAAGAATTACTTTATACCCAAATAGATAAACACAGGTCTAAATGTCCAACCATAGATAGCGCAATTATTAACGGGACAGGCCCGAGGGATAGAGTACAGAGAGACACGGATCTTTCTCCTCATCGTCTGTGCGCAAAAGTTAAGTATAACAAAAGATCGATCGATCAAAAGTAACAGCAGTTGCGTTGTTTCAACTGCAATAAACCAGGACATCCAAAGAAATTGTGTAGGGTTAAATATTGTGGAATGTGTAAAAGTACTGATCATTATTGGCAGTCTTTTCAGTCTCAGATACGGAGAGATGCGAGGCCTACACCTCGAGGTTCTGGTAATTATAATGTGAGAACTTCCCAGGCAGGTCAAACCACAGGGCAAAGGGATTGGCGAAATTTTTGGAAGCCCGATCAACAAAAAGGGTACAGGTGATTGGTAAATGCCATTGTGGTCTCGTGGGGGACGCCCCAGAGCCCAAGCCTATAGTCTATGGAACAGTAGGGAATGTGGGTATCCCGGTTTTTTTTAGACACAGGGGCATCATTAAATCTAATGGACTATAATTTGTATCAATCCATGTTCTTCAATTACCCTTTGCAGCCCTCAACGGAGACGGTGTGTGATGTGCAAGCCCATAGATTAAACACCCTGGGTTGTGTTCAAATACATTTTACTCTCGGTGACAGAGTGTTAACAGAACCTTTTTTGGTAATAAAAGGAATTGCGTTAGGTAATAAAATCTTGTTGGGTCATCCTGCTTGTTTTTGTGATTTGGTGACAGAATGGCTTTACATTTTTTTTTCCTTCTCCTTTATTTCCTTCTAATGTTTTTTTCTCTTATTATATGTAAATCTGCAGTGTTTTGGCGTAAGATTTCGGGGTTAATATTTTTCGGCAAATTTTTGCTTTAGCTGAGAAACGGGATGGTCTTTTTGGCGTGGGGTCAGTAATTAAATAGAGGAATTATTTATATCACCTGAGTGGTGTTATTATTAAGATGATGATTTATGTATAATGAGATGGTTCTGCGGAGTGTGCTTACGAAATTCAGTACTAAACATTTTTTTTTAGAGTCACGAGTTTCTAGCGTCGCGAGTCTGAATATACTGCAATGCAAAGCACCTGACGTGTTCATAGGTGGGTTTCTTTTTTGCTAAGGTTGTTGTAAGGAGTCCGGTTGCGAATCTTCCCTTTGGAATTGATTACTCGGGGATTTGCACTGTTTTCGTAGATGCTGACTATGGCATTTCACGAGAACGTGTCATGTAAGGGGATTTTTTTTTTCTTCTTTTTTTTTCTGGTCGATAGGGTTGCTGCGCTAGCAGATTCTGTAACGGTACACGTTCCGTTTTTGGAAAGATGTTGAATTATATATAAGTTTTTTTTTTTTCTTAACGTCGTCTGAGAAGATTAAACAACTGACAGTTTTCTTTTTCTTTTCTCTTATGTGCGCTGTGTAATGGGAAGGGGAAAGTTCACTTATTATTGTTGTATTATCTTATTTTTATTTATTTATTTTTTTTCTTGTTTTTCTTTTCTTACGAGAGATGTTGCAATGAGGGTTAAGCTCTAAATAGCACTTTTCTTTTAGATAGAAGATATAATTTGTCAGGGTATGTGAGTTGGATAGAAGGGGTGTTCGGCATTATGTTTTTTGGAGGCTAGTTATATAAACCATTAAGGGTTTTTTGCTGTAAGACTTTATGGGTTCTCTTTTGATAGTGTGTTTGTCAGATATGGGATTATTTGTGAGCATTCAGTAGGTAAAGATTATATTTGGTTTAGCGAGGAATTTTTTTTAATATTTGATTAGTAGATTGAATATATTAATTAATGACGACTTTGTGGGGTAAAACAAGACTTCAGTTATTTTATGACCATGTAGACCTTTTAAATATGGACAAACAATGACTTTGGAGAATTCCCAACTCTACGTGAGGATGGCAAGGGAGACGACTTGTTCTACAGTACCAGAGGTTGAGTCAAGTCTACACACGAATGGCATTTTTGTGGACTGCCTTGGCAAAGGATGAGATGTCTTCGATATAATTTCTGAGATAAATCAGGAGTCTACAGTCTTCGATGAGGCGGGTGCGAGTAGCACTTGCATAGAATAACGGGGTGGTGACCACGTTTACTTCAGTAGAAAATTTCGAATCTACAGTTTCGCGACGGGAGGGTGTTGGATACACTCACGAGGGTTGCAGACGCTGAATAATGTCGCGTGCTGAGTTGTTTCGAGTTGGTTTTCGTACTCGACCTGCGTCTACAACAATTCGCTCGTTCTACAGGGATCCCAGCTATTTGACAGTTCCTGCAGAATTCTTTCAGATTCCTTCATGGTACTTAGTCGGCGTGTCTACAACTCGTCGATCAAGGTGTTTCATCGACACCTACATGGAAGCCATAAGGCGGTTCGAATCCCGCCTACAGTGGAGACCGTTACAGTCCCGCCGCTCGAAGATAGTGGCGAAGATGAACCTTTTTTTTTTTTATGACTGTTATACTATACCAATAGTAATGATCATGTTAGGCGCTATACTGATCGCCATTTTGTGTGCTTGGAGTTTTTAAACTTTTATGCATTCGACGAAGCACAAGTGCTCCGGCAATGGAGGTGGCTCTAAGTCATGTGGTAAATTGATACATGTGCATTAGTTGCCGATATGGTGTGCGACGGGAGTGCACTATTTTCTTTTTTGAGCCAACCTCTGGTTTTATATATATTGTAAGACGCTTGTGTGTCTAGTGGCTAGGCAGGAGCTAGCATGGGGTAGCCGAGCTCCTCTAGTAGGTGAAAAGAGGGGGAATGGCTAATAATATGTTTAAAGTGTCATATAATGATAGTGAAGTCACATAGCTCTCCTCGCTTAGAGACAAGAGGTGGTACAGTACAAGTTCACTTGGAGAAAAAGGTATTTGCTGAACAAGCAACTTGACTCAGAGATCATTCCCCCATTCATGAGGCATGTACATTCGTTTGTATGCGTATTACAGGCCTACTAGTTCAGGGTACTTGTGGAAGACGCATTCTTTGAGACGAACGAGAATAGATCAAGTGGTTGCTCTGAGTGTCGGGAGAAAACGCCCATCAAAAAGGTGGGACACATTCTATAAAAAACTTAGAAAAACTGTTACCTTTTGAAAAGAGAGAGAAGTGTGAAATACTCTCTTTACGTGAATACTTTGAAAAGAGTGATGTGGGGGATGTCTCTATACCTATTATCTTTATTACAGATGGGTCCAATTCCATGGTTGATTAGAAACGGGATTCTCTAACCTGACTAATACGAGACGTTATGATATTTTTGGGTTTGGGAGTGTAACCTTAGTCAGGAGGGTAGAATGTTATCTTACTGGTTTCTTTATGGATAGATTTGGGTGTTTATGCCATTATGACTTGTTAATCATTTTGTTCTATGTTATAACCAATTGCTTTGGGAAATAAATAGTATTTTTCTATATTTACGCAGTCTTAATAAGCCTCGTGACATCTTACAGACAGGGCACCGTTGGCAACAGGTAAGAGTTCCCAGTTTGTGTAGTTTAGGGAATAAGGAGGGGTGAAACAAAACAATTCAAAAGGTTTTGACTGGACGGAATAATTGCCTCTGGGGATTCTTGTAAGAGCCAACATTTATCTAATTATAAAGTCTTTGCTAAGTTATTGTCTCAGGTTTGACAAATATGCAAAGTGGGGAAAAATCAAGCCTGGAGAAGTGGCTTCTGACATTATTATTCGTCATATTTCCTCTAGATTGTGAAAATAATATTTCAATGGAGGTCCGCTGCTATTTAGGAAAGTTGGGTGTAATTGCATAATGAATGTTGCATGAGATCAGTGAAGAAACATAAGGTAAAGTTGTCTAATTGATGGATGTGTGTTCTATATTCTTTATCTACGAAAATCTCTTTGATTTTAAGGATCAAAGGTAACACCAATGCTTAAATGCCATTATTGAATATAATAATATTGTTAAGGTCCACTGAGACTGTTTACATCGTGGGGTAGTACCGTTAGTGCACCTCACGTGGCGCAATGTAGGCGTTAGTAAAGGATATATATATATATATATTATTATATATATATATATATATATATATATATATATATATATATATATATATATATATATAGAATGATCCCAATCTTCTTTGGGAATTGCGTAATCTGGTCCTCACTCGACCAAGAAAGACTTCAAAGCTTTATAATAACTCGTGTAAACCCAGAGTCCATTTGAGAAATGAGATGTTTATATAAAAAAAATGGTTTCTATGTGCTCTGTAAAAGATTCCTTCAGTTCTACGTCGGCTCTAGAAGAGCAGTTCCCTTTCATTAGAATAAAGGAAACAAAGTTGGGTCTGAATTATTCATCACGAAATATATTTGTATTGGAGGAGTGGGGGAGCTCCTCTTTCACTCATGATATTGGGTCGAGACTTGCATAACTACATCTCTCTCTCTCTCTCTCGTCTCTCTCTCTCTCTCTCTCTCTCTCTCTCTCAGAGAAGCAAGAGGAATAATTAGTGGGTCCTCTCCCTAAATTTAGAGGCGTGAACTATAATACCCTTTAGTCTTCGGAGAGATCGATGACCAAATGGTTATGGGGGCAGTAATGAGACCTCTTTCCTCACTTTGGTTTCCTCAAGGGAGGATTTCCTCACTCTGTGTAGAGCAGTTACCTGGAGTTTCTATAAATACGATATCTGGTTTTGAATGAAGCTTTTAGAATTGCGTAGCAAATAAACTTTACTTAAGCAACGAGAATGTTCATGTAGCCTGAAGGAATTTTTTTTTTTCATTTCCTACCACATCTAGACATTCAGTTTACATTAGAGGTAGACAGTGTAATTCTCTTGATTAGACTAAAGAGGTCTTTTTCTTTTGAAGTACAATGTTTGGTATCTTAAAGAAGTTTATTGCGGGGAAATACTGCTTTCGCTTAATATAAACGATTTATAAAAAGGAATTATCAGGCTTATTTCACAGTACTCTTAATCTCGTCTCTTTCACTTCCTCATCTCTCTCTCTCTCTCTCTCTCTCTCTCTCTCTCTCTCTCTCTCTCTCTCTCCAATGTCAAGAGAGAGTGAGAGAGAGAGAGGTGGGATATAGTTTCTGAATATCAATGTAATATTTACAAAAGAAAGCACACCAACCAGAAACGAAAAAAAAAAAATCCTTGCGTATCTCGTTCCCGTTGAATATAAGATTTTTCCACACACACACACACACACACACAAAGGAAGGTTCGCCCTCTTTTGAATTCCTTTCATATTTTCATCTCCATTATCGACTGCATCAGGCCATATTCATTCAAGGCTGTTGCTGCTGCTTATTCATGCGTTACAGATACACGCACACACAAACATAAAAACTGTTGTTGCCCACCATAACTTTGGGCAACTCGTGTAATTTGCATAGCTCCTCCACCGTCTTAGGAATTCAAAGTTGTGCCAAATGGTGATTTTAAACCTTTATTGTTAGTTTTCTAGTTTTATTTATATTTTACAAACATCTAATGCAATATTCATTCATTTAAGTGAAAACAACCACTGAATAAATGGGTTGGTAGTTCAGTAATTGCAAGGTCAAGAGATGTCTTATCACGAAATCTTTTAGAATCTGCTTTAATATAACTTACTTTTCATTGTAATTTCAATGTTAGTCGTGGCCTTTTTCATTTAGACCCTTGTTTTTGTAACATGTTTAAGAATGACCTCAAAGATGTAATTACAGACTAAAACAAAAATTAGTTGCCTTTGAGTTATCTTCGTTGTAATGCATGTCTAACATGTATTGTGGATATGTATTGTGAATATGGTTTTGTTTACCTAAGCTCTGAATAGCTGTCACCTATAATCCTTTAATTGTCTTGTCCTTATATCTGAGATGATTGTCTTAAACTTTTAATTGCAGCCATTGTTTATGCTTGTTTGGGAAGGTTTCTCATCTTTCCAGGGGTGTGTTCGGATTCTAGGTACTCATTTTCTCTTTATAATCCCTATCTTTCAGTTTTATACGAATCATCTTGTTTTGTCTTTTCCTTTTTCCTCACATTATGTCGTTCATCTGCTTAGTAAAGGACGTTTGAACGTCGAAAGGTCTCGCGGGATTTTACTGCGTCGTTTATTTTCTTTGCAGCATATATCTTTATTTATGGATTTATCACTTTCCTAACTTTCGTGATTCAGTTATACACACACACACACACACACACACACACACACACAAACACATATATATATATCTATATATATATATATAATATATATATATACACACACACACACATATATATATATATATATATATATATATATATATATATATATATATATATCACATCAGGAAAACCATAAATATATAAAGGAAGAGGTGTCCAATCAGACGACAGTCATGTACACGTGTTTTATTATTAAGAAACGTTTCATGTTGTCACCAACACATCATCAGTCTGCAATTGAAATTCAACATTAAAATAAACTTAAAAATTACAATAGAAATTAAAATTACAATAAAATAAAAAAATAAAAAATCAGAACGTTAAAACAGAGAATGATAAGGAAAACCACCCTATTCATAAAGGAAGGAAAGAGCGAGTGAGTGACTAAAAACAAAAACGGTAAGGTTTGCATACAAACGTAAACCTCATGCCAGAGAGAGAGAGAGATGACGAAGTGTTGGAGTTTAAACTAGGTGAAAGGTGCTTAATAAACAATGACTCAAGGGGTAGTTAGATGGGTAGTTTGCTTTGTGGTGCCAATTATAGAAAAATGTTTCTTTTCGATAGTAACCTTACAACTCTTAGCATGTATTCTCATATTAGAGAACTCGGGATGAGAGATTCTGGACCCAGTTCTATAACTTAATCCCAAATGGCTGTAATAACGGACTTGTAACAGTCTCCGTGAAGAACCAACATAAATACCAAGACATCTTGGGCATTCAAATTTATATATGATATTGGACTTCATGAAATCCTGTAATTTTGTCCTTGTAATTAAAAAAACCCTCCAATTTTTTGTGGGGTTCATGGGAATAAGATTAAGTTTCAAAAAAACCAAATTCCTTTTCAATAATATTTCTAACTTTTACACGTAACTGTCTGAATGAATAAATGGGATGGTGCATACATAGTTAACTTAGGTACATTAAAATTAAGGGTGGGTGCTGACAGATACCTCGTTAGCAATTTACTAATAATGTTAAAAACCAGCTTTTTCGGAAACGAGTTCTTAACAAAATATTCTGAAAGAAACTCGACTTCCAAGCCCAGTGAAGGTACTCTTTCTAAAAACACTTTTGTTGAAAAGGTGGTTATCTCTAGTTATTTTTATATCCAAAAAGGCCAGGGGAGTCATCTTTCTCATTTTCCAACGTAAATTTAATGTTAGGATGGGCTTCATTTACGTAATCTAAAAAATGCTGGCATTGCCACGAAAATTAAATAAGGCAAAAAGTATCGTCAACATATCTTCGATAAAAAATGTGGCTTAAAATTCCCAGGACAAGCATTAAGAAAATTCTCCTCCAAATGTCCCATAAAAAAATTGGCAAACAACGTTCCCAAAGGAGAACCCATGGTAACCCCCTCTGCCTGCAGAAAGAGCTGCCCATTAAAAACAAAGGTGGCATCTTGCACAGCAAGTTCCAAAAAAATGTTTTTTAAAAAGTTGCCTATTTAAAACCACAGAAGGTCCTCATCATTACTAAAAACTTTATCCAAAATGATTTCAATTGTCTGAGAAACAGGGACGTTAGTGAACAATGAT
Source organism: Macrobrachium nipponense (assembly GCF_015104395.2). Classification (NCBI taxonomy): domain Eukaryota; kingdom Metazoa; phylum Arthropoda; class Malacostraca; order Decapoda; family Palaemonidae; genus Macrobrachium; species Macrobrachium nipponense. The sequence continues at coordinate 63,389,622 of NC_061095.1, forward strand.
TTCAACGGTCCAAACTGCCATATACAAATTCACACCTCCTGATAAATAATTCTTGCTGAAATACATAACCATTCTTTAACGAATATTTAGAGTAAGCATATTCATTGAGTATTTTGACTAAGAATTTGGAAATATTATACGTCGGGCTATTATATGCGGACATTATCGGTCTCAATGGTACCACCGTCTTTGTGTATTTTTGGAAGTCCATAAAGAATGCCAAAGGAAGACCCGTAACAAGTAGTTCTTGGTAGACATCATCAGAAATAACTTTTTCCTGTTTAAGCTTTCTAAGAAAGCGATTGATCTTGTCTTCTTTTTTTATAAATATCAACAAAGTTGGGTTCACCAAATAGTTTAAATTTAGAGCCATCAGAAAAATAACTTCATTTTTTTCTAGATAAATCAGCCTTGTCCAGAATCACTATTCCTTTCCCTTTATCTGGTTTACATATCACTAAGTTATCATTTTTACCCAACCTTCTAAGAATTTCAGAGTCCTCCTTTCTGAAGTAAGGGGCCCATTTCACCCTGAGTTTTCTGTAATTATCATGTAACAGTGATTGATAGTTTCTGCTGAAGAACTGCCATATTTTAATTACCATAATTGAAATTCTTAAGTCTATGGAAAAGCACCTCAAACGGAAAATAAAAGAATGCAAAATTGGGTCTATATGAAGGCAAACAGAAATCCAGTCCAAGTGACAACAAAAATTCCTCTCTCTTTGACAAGACATATTTAGAGTAGTTAAAAATACATGAATGTCCATTATCCAAAGTAGGAGCACAAATCCCCAGAGATTTCAATTTTCTCTGGTGGACGGGCTTGAACATCAGTAACATATTTGTTATACCTTTAAAAAAACAGCTTCTAAAATAATCAAATCAATCATGGACAACAAAGGAATAGTTGTTCCCGCAGTTGTTGACACGTCTCTCGAAAGTCCATCCGAAGCACGTTGTTTACAGGAAACCTCCCTCGATAGCAGTTCGTCCATTGCATCATGATAAAATCCAGTATGGTAAAGGGACGATTTGTACAACTTGAACCTCACGAATCTAGGATACACCCCACTAAGTTGGCAAAGAGACAAGAAGTCCAGGTCACATTTTGATGCTGGGCACTAATGTGTTTAATTTTGAGAGGAATTCATTAAAATTACCCCACTTATTATCCCAAAATGTTAGTATGTCATCCACGTATATCATCCACACCATTTGTTTTTGGGTTTTATGCATTTATTACTGTTAGTTTCAAAGTATTCCATGTACAGATTGGCTAAAATAGGACTTAAAGGACTACCCATCACTACACCCGAATTTTTGCTTGTAGAATGATTCCCGAATGAAAATACGTTATTAGATGCACATAATTCAACTAACTTTATTATTTTGTCAAGCGCCAAAGGGAAATGATCTGAATAGGGGGATAATTTTTCCCTTAAAAACTGAAGAACGTCCTGTACTGGTACTTTTGTGAATAGGGAGTCTACGTCAAGGGAAACAGTTGAACGGGAAACAGACAACAAAATTCCTTTTCTTGATGTTTTAATAATCAGAGACACGACAGAATACAAATTTACCATATACAGAAAACCAACGTTCTCACTTTCATATATTCACCTACCCAAATACCTTAGCCAAATCCCTGATTAACGTCCAACAAAAGGCATCTCCCAAAGACTCTGGGGTATATGAGATCCATGCCAGGAATGTGATCAATCTTACATCGGATTTACAGGTAAATCACTTCCCCAGAGATTAATACAAGACAAACGGTCTGTTAGGTATGGACAACAGAACTCGGCTATTTTCAACCATATAAATGAACATAACCATAGAATAAACTGGAATATGTCACGTGTAATTTATAGCAGCAACTGCCGGTACAAGAGTCAAAAGAGAAGCAGGTAATGAACATCTCAAAAGGGGCTTGGATATCAGATATCGTCGACGCAGTGTTCATTCAACCAACGCTTAAGAAGATTAAAGGAAGATTATCAGCGGGGGAGTGACCTAAAATTGGCTTACTTGTGGACGAATCTCTTGGTATAAATACCACCTTTCTGTAAATTTTCTTTTCATCATATACCTGAAGAGAGAGACAGCAGTCTCTGAAATATAGTACTTTTCTCTCACATTTGGTGTTTTTATGGGCTCCTTTTATTAGATGGAATTCTGTTGTTACAGAACATTTTTTACCAGTCATATATATATATATATATATATATATATATATATATATATATACTATATATATATATATATATATACATACTACAGTATATGTCGTGAACCTTGTGAGGGACTAAATCGATCCTTCCATCCATTGCCACAAGAGCTTCCCTAAAAGTATCGTAAACAGAAAAGTGATCAAGTACCGAAATTATTCATTGGAAGTCGAAGACATCTAGAATGACATTTGAGGAGCCAAAGATTATGTGGTTATTTGTGAATATACGATTGAACACTTATGGAAAATGTGTGAGTGATTTTGAAACCAGGAGGAGAGAATCGTGGAGTGAAAATTCATGGGAGGGAGCTGATCTGATAAATGAATTTATTGTTGATGTTCAAGGGTCTTGTCAGCTGGACGAAGCAAGCATCTGTCAGCAGAGCATCGGTTGAAATTGGCTGGCAAAATGTAGGTCTCCCTCGAAGAAGCTGGGAAACTTGTTATAGACTGAAATACTTCGCTATAAGAGATGGCAGACAGCCAAGCAGCGAAGTATTCAAATGAATGATTGTCTTCAAAGCTGGTTGTGTTACAAGGGGAGATTGTTTCAAAATTTGTATCTGTTTATTAGTTTGACAGTTTAATTTTTGTTTTTCATAAGCGATATCATCCTTGTGTGTTTCTTATTACCTTGTGTTACTTCTTTGTAATGACCACCTTATCCTGTGGGCTTGGTCCCCATGAACAGGGTTCTTCATGTTCTGAATAATTCTGATACAAGCATTAATATAGAGCCTGAAATCATCGAAGTTTCTTAAAATGCCGTGATGAAAGAGCATCTGGAAACCGCTGGTCTGTCGTAAAGGGTCACAGACATCAAAGAGAGAGAGAGAGAGAGAGAGAGAGAGAGAGAGAGAGAGGACGAGGAGCCATATAAAACGATACTGGAAGTATCAGGACCAGACGGAGGGAAAGGAAGGAAAGAGAAGAAAGAGAATTGGATACTAAGACGCAATGGAATGGTCGTGACTGTTGACGCAGTGGGATGGAATAGAGATAGACTGATAACGAGTGGAGGAGAAGGAAATATATATATATATATATATTATATAATATATATATATATATATATATATATATATATATATATATATATATATATATATATATATACTGAATATTCTGGCGGACGACGTTGCAATTCATGTGCTCGGTTATTCGGGTTGGTCTCTTTCGACATCTTGTCTTGAAATTGACTGTGGTTGAATACGCAGCCACTTAAACTTGGGCGGCAGGAAGGGAGTTTCACTGGCTTTGTATCGATAGATATTTGTCATTGATACGAAATATATAATTTAAATATTGTGAATTATTTAGAACATGAACAATATAAAGGATGGCTGAACATCGGATAAATATATTCAATTTATAAGCTGCTTTACACGAAACAGTTTAGTCATCAGGCAAAAATAAAGGTCTAAAATATCCATTTAATTCTTTCGTCTTCTTATGATGTCAGGAACGTGTTTCTTCAATAGTTCCCAAAATTCATATAGAATGTACTTGAATGCTTATTGAATTGTTGTCTCATTCCACTTTCCATATCAAAAAAGTCTTTTAATCATAATTGTAATCCAACAGTGACAGGAAATGAGTTACTTATGAATTCAATTCGCGATAATCTTTGCTCAAATGAAATATTTTTTTTGTTTATTATTCATCTATTAGAGATTTCTTCACTTCTCGACATAATTATATTTTTGTGGAAATTCAGAGGTTTTTCATAGCGTTATTCCGAAATAATAATTGAGTCACTTGAAGATGATAAATGGTTTTCAAGAAGCCAGAAGCCTCTCAATCTGATAGTTATCAGATTTGAACATTGCTCTCTCTCTCTCTCTCTCACTCTCTCTCTCTCTCTCCTCTCTCTCTCTCTCTCTCTCTCTCTCTCTTTAGAAATATTGAAGGACAATATCCTAGACAACTTGATATCCAGATTTTGACATATATTGAGAATTGTTGTTGATACAAACTTGAGTAAATGATTTATGAAATTGTAGTGACTTTTTCACTTTTATTTTTGAGCTGCCTGACAGAAACTCATAATTAATCAAAGTCACTTTCTTTCTGAAATGTAATGAATTTGATTCTTTGCTTAGAGAGAGAGAGAGAGAGAGAGAGAGAGAGAGAGAGAGAGAGAGAGCTCTAATGAGGTTCAACAAAATAAGTGATTATATCGGGTGGGAGATGGATGCTCAGCTTTGTATAAAAGTTCAAGAGCTAAATTCTTTCCCCAAAAAGTTCGTGATGGACCTTATTTCCTCTCCCAGGAGGATTTGGGTCAGTTTTTATTGGCTGTGCATCGACTTTGATGCGGTTGAAATATCTAATCTGAGATAATGATGTGAAAGTTCATTTTCTGCAACACTTGCGAAATTCTGATTCAAACTCGGTCTAATGGTTCTTTTGCAAAGTCTTTTGCAATTTGGATATTCGGCCATTCTTTACAAATATTCCTCCTGTTAAGAAACCATTGTTCGTTGCAATTTTCATTTCATCTTCCTTGTGAGGTCTGATCGACGCTCAAACTCCCAGAGCTATCATGAAAGGATTCTGAAAAAGTATTCAGGTATTCAGGATTCACACTGGAATATTTATAGAAGCAAGCAAGGAAACAGTGCAAGCAAAGCAAGCAATCAAAGAAAGTAGATAAGCAAGCAAGCAAGCAAAGCAAGAATGAAAGCAAGCAAGCAAGTAGATTAACAAAGCAAGCAAGCAAAGAAAGAATTTAAACAGGCAAGAAAGCAAAGTATACAAAGCAAACAAACAAAGGAAGCAAACAAATCAATCAAATATACAAGGAAAGCAAGCAAGCAGGTATGCAAAGCAGGCAAGCAAGCAAAGAAAGCCTGCAAAACAAGCAAAAACAAGAAAGCAAGTAAGCTAGCAAGCTAAGTAAGGAAAGTAAAATAATCAAGTAAGCAAGCAGGATAGCAAGCATGCAAACAAGCAAAGCAAGCAAGCATGCATGCAAAGCAAAATAGCAAGCAAAACAAACAAGCAAGCACTTAAAGCGAGCAAAGCAAAGTAGAGCAAGCAAAGTCAGCAAACCAAGTAGGACAAGCTAGCAAGCAAAACAAGCAAGAAAGGAAGCAAAGCAAGCAAACAAAGCAGAATAATTAGGCATGCAAGCAAGCAAATCCATCAAGCAAACAACCAGGCTAGCAAGCAAGCAAGCTAGGCAAGCAAGCAAACAGGTAAGCAAATCTATCAAGCCAACAAGAAAAGCAAGCATGCAAAGAAACAAGGCAAGCAAGCAAAGTAACAAGCAAGGAAACAGGCAAGCAAATCTATGAAGTCAGCAAGCAAAGCGAGCATGCAAAGAAGCAAAAAACAAACAAAGCAACTAAGCACACAAAGTAATCAATTAAGCAAGCTAAGTAAGTAAAGTAAGCAATCAAGCAAAGAAAGCAAGCAAACAATTGAGCAAGAAATCAAGCAAGCAAGCTAGCAAGCATGTGATGTGGCAAGCATATAAAATAGCAAGCAAGGAGGTAAGCAGGCAACCAAGCAATTTAGCAAGCAAGCTAGCTAACAATCCAGCAAGCAACCAAAGCATACAAGCAATCAGTTAAAGTAAGTCAATGAAGCAAGCAAGCAAAGCTAGCAAAAGCAAGCAAAACGATGTAAGCAAGGTAAACAATCAGACAAGCAAGCAAAGCAAACAATCAGTGTACCAATCAGTGTAGCAAGCAAGCGATCCAAGCAAGCAAATCTAACCAAAGTTCCTTCCTCCCAACCAAAACCAAACCAGTCAAGATGGACGATGAGTAACAGAGGCAGAGTTTCGAGATGCAGCCTTTCAGAGATTAAGTTTCAGCTATATACAGAAAATTTATAGTCAGTTCCATGAATATGCAAATTGCACCGATTCCCAATATGGCTTACTCGGGGAGTAAGCCTAAAAATTACTTTGTCTTTGTTGTTGTTGGGGGAGGGTTAGCAAAGGTCTAAGGCAAACCCTAAAAAGGTCTGAAAAAGGTGTTTCGCGTTGAGTTAAAGATACAGGAATTTTAGAATAGGATATTTATGATTTATTTATTAGAATGGAATTGTAAGAAATAAATAATGTGTATGTTAAACAGTACAGAACAATTACTTCTAATAAAATATAGGGTATTTATTTTAATTTTTGTTGGTGAAATAACGCTTTATTTGACCATAGATTTTAGCACGCCCTCTGAGTAAGCTGGAGGTCGGATCATGCTTTGTTTATATACCTCCTACAGCAAAGTGCTGGGTATCGAGAATTCTAAGCAGCATTGTTTCTCTCGCTTCAGAGGCAGATAAACAGGAAATAAAAACAAGAAAATTCGAGTTTGCCATATTATTGATCACACGAATGAAATGACGGTGCAGTTTTATATTATTTTCCAAAAATAGCATTTAATTACAGCATTCATCAGCTATAATTCAGATATTTCACTTGTCGTTCTGCGACCTCATAAACGAACATGCAATGCATTACTACCCTGATACAATTTTCCTTATATTTAATCATTTACTTATATTTTATCTAGTTATTTCTTAGTTTCTTAATTCATTTTTTCCTTTTTTTAATAAGTGGTCTCTCTCGGTCTTTCCTATTGCCTTCTGAGAGAAATAAGGAAGAAGAAGAATAAACGAGAACAAAAGAGCGTCGCTTTCTGCCAACTCCCTCATGAGTCCTTTATCACCCTTTTAGGAAACACTTTTATCTCCTCCCTCATTGCGAAAGGAATCTCCTTTTACACGGGAGATGAAGAGGCAGGAAATTGTCCTGTGAATAAATAATTGCCTCCATTTTGCTGTCTCTTAACTGCTAAGACGTTCTATCGAATGATATTTGGGTAAATTTAGTTTTAATTCCAGCATTTTATGGTTATAAGAATCTTATTTTTATATTAGATTCCTTTCAGCATTCATCATAGAGTAAGATTAGCAAACAAGATGGAGTTAGAATTAGTTTCATTAAATAATAGTGATTAATATAAATTAAGTAGCACAGTGATCATTGTATAACATTCTCGTTGATGTATTCATAAGTGTTCATGTAAAACAGAACATTGTTTTAATATCAGTATAATTAATCTTCTGGGGAGGGAGGGAGAATTTTAGTCTCATACAGTATGGGAAAACTTTCAGAATTCCACGTTCCATCTTTCAGAAACTCGATTCTCAATTCAGTTGCATTTCTCACACAGAAAACCGAAGCATAATATCTCTTCCTGATGGAGAACAGGGAACCATCCTCCTCCTGCTTTTACATTCGACAACAATAAATATTGGATGAGAGACTCAAGTGGAAGGGAATCTTGCTCAGATCATACTCCGAAACTGTAACCTAGATTCGCAGTGAACATATTTACATAAAAAATTAATACGAAACTAACTTGAAATCGTTCTGTATGTGAATAATCACGTGTCCTAACTACGCCCAATTTACCTGAGACTCGAGAGATAAACAATTCATTAAAAGCAAACAAGAGTTATTAACTCTGACGGAGGACTGAGGCTGGGTGGGGGGGGGGGGGGGGGGGGGATGTTGTTGGGATGGTGGTGTTGGGGTCGGGGAAGAGGAGAAGGCAAACACTCCTTTCTTATCTTGGACGAGGTCCCTTCATGTTCCTCTAACCCCTGACTTTGTTGACAAGGTAAAATTAATAAGAAAAAACAAGTATAGTAGAAACCTGAAATTTGCAAAGGAGACTGAAACCCAAGTCAGGAAGGTGACCAAAAAGGGTGAATCAGAAATAAATGATACGGAATGAAGTCTTCTGAAAATGTCATTGGCCTTTTTATTCATCTGGTGTCATCAATAACCTTCATGAGAAAGGAAGTCAATATCTTTCCTATTTTTCCTCTTTATTTACGGTGTTTCAATCATCCAAAGCCTTTATTTTAGTTGGGAAATCTGCAGTAGTCATTAAATTAAATGATCTCGAATGCAGAGGAGGATATCTGATGCATGATTCGTTGCAAAGGAGGGAATGTTGGGTCCCTCTTCAGACAAGACCCCCCGCCCCCCCAAACCCCTGGCCTCTGCTTTCATGAGAATTCCTTCAGGCTCGTCTGTCCTTCAAGCTCTGGCCTCCATAGGAAAGTAGGAGCCGTCAGTGCATTAGGGCGTCCGTTCCATAGCCCTTAGCTGCAACCCCTTTCGTTCCTTTTACTGTACCTCCGTTCATATTCTCTTTCTTCCATCTTCCTTTCCTCAACTCTCTCCTGACAACTGTTTCGTATTGCAACTACAAAAGGTTTTCCTCAAGGAAAATATCTGTAATATTTCTGCCACTGACACAGAATCCCTGAAGGCAGGCACAAGGAAGGGTCGGGGCAGAACTGAAGTAAGAACATAGGCAGGGATAAGGGCAAAGGTGACGGTCAAGTTAAGGGCATAGGCAAGGGTAAGGGTAGGGTGAGGGGCAAGGTCAAGGTAAAAGCAAGGGAAAGCATCAAGGCAGAAGGAAGAGGACCGAAGGACACTCATCCATCCAGTCTCCCTCCTTCGAAGTGACATTTACGCCAGGACCTATTTCGACAAAGTCTCTCTCTCTCTCTCTCTCTCTCTCGCTCAACTGCAGAAATGTTTCTCACTAGATGAGATTTATAGCCTGGGGAAAGGAGCCTCGTCACTTTCGCCTGGGAAAAGTTCACTTTTTCTCTGCACTCAGGGACGTGCCAATAGTACATCGCTCTTAAACTTTACACCCCCCCCCCCCCCACCACCCTCTCTCCCTCTCTCGTTATATTTCTGTTAACCATTTCTCTATGACATTCTCCTTATGCTCAAGGTCGTGCCTAGTGTATGTTTGTGTGTTGTGAATCTTTACAATAATAATATATTCAATAATATACGTTCGTTCTTTGTTGCTCAAGTGATACTAACAATTATTATTGTTCTTTTATCGGAATTGATTTATATACCATTGTAAGTATATCGTCACCATCGATATTGTATTGAGTCAATTCAAATACTGTTACTTTCATCCAACACGAACCACCGAAGACCAATAATTTGAAGTGTTAATTTACTCATAAAAATGTTAATTCATTCATAATAATGTTAACCCATTCATTAAAATGTCATTCATTCATATAAATGGCGAATGGTACAAAATTCTATGACAATTGGCTTTGGCGGGACTTCGCTCACTGCGATTTGAATATAATAATAAATACATCAATACAAAGGCTCAGTGAATCAAGGCTTAAATACATTATGAAGTATCTTGATTAGTTTCTGATATATATTTCTTAGATGTTTTTCTTTTGGTTACCCTTTAAAGAAGGCACAATATTCCCCCAGAGACCTCCTCCTTCAGATGAATAACAAATGAATAATGAAAAGCGACTGATCAAGATGTTCTTAATAATCTACTTTCGTCCCACTGAATCATTTATATATCATAAAAGGTTTTATCTTTCCTGTCTTAAAAACCGTCGTAATAAAATCCTTTTTGGGCAACTTTACTTATTTCTTGGAAGATATTGCGTCATGTTTTAAAAATCTTTTACGGGAGAGCTTTTAAAAATCACCCGTTTCCTTCCTTTGAGGGTTTGGGAGTGACAGTGTTGGTGTTTATATGTTTATTTCTTAATTACGAAATAATATAGCAAGGGATTTTAATAACTATAATGATCATCGATTAGTTTATATATTTGTTTTTACAATTAAGAAACCGAATTGAAGAAAGCTTACCGTATCCGAATTGTAACGATTTGGACGCCGTAGAATCTGAACCGTCTCAACTATTTTCCAAGAAATGAATCATATATTAAATATTAGAAGGTTCTGATGGGAAATTTAACCTTAAACATTTTTCCTTGACTCTCTCAGCCTTCTTAAGCCTGCAACTTCCTCATTAAAGTAAATAAAAAAGGAAAAAACTGTCATATTCTTTCTGAAGCAAAGAACGATATTGTTGGGGTCTCTTTTGAGGAGATTTTTCCCTTAACTTTTATGAAGACGTCTCAACATCATTTTTGGAGCAGCGTCGATAAGATTCTTCTTGATGGAGGTTAAAGCGAGTTTTGGTGTTGCACCAGAAAGGACCTCCTGGGAAAAGGAGGTTTCAGTTTTAGGAAGAAAATATTTACAGAGAAGTCGTGAGTTTCTTGTCGTTATTTTCCGCTCCTCTGAAACATTTAGACTTTCAGTTTCTCTCTCTCTCTCTCTCTCTCTCTCTCTCTCTCTCTCTCTCTCTCTCTCTCTCTCTCTCTTTAGGTACAGATATTGATATCAAGCTTTTGTCCTAAGTTCGCCTCTGGAGGGTACTGTAAGTATTACTTAAGGTTCTTTGTAGCGTCCCTATGGCCCATAACTGCACCCCCTTCCATTCCTTTTACTGTACCTCCGTTCATCTTCGTTTTCTTGCTTTCCAACTAACAGTTGTTTTATGGTCCAGATGCCAAATATTTTCCTACTGTTACATCTTTCAAACCTTTCTACTCTCAATTTCCCTTTCAGTGCTGAATGACCTCATAGGTCCGAACTCGTGCCCTTTGGCCTAAATATTATATTCAGTTTCATTGTTACAGCTCCCCTGACAATTGTTTAAAATATCCCTATACATTTCATTTAACCAGTACACCAAACCTTGCATTGGAAATAATATAGAGAGAGGAATGACCAAAATAATGTGTAGAGGAGTAGAAGGCAATTAGTGGGTTGGTAGAATGGGTATTTAAATGCCTTTAATTAACTAAGGAAAGGACAGGAAAGAGAGCAGATGTTTATAGGACACCATAAGATGAAGGGGAAAGTCGATATATGATAACATTAACTACAGCAGAAACACATTGGTGGGATAAGAAACAGGATGCCATTAATATACATAACAAACCTCTTACGAATCGAATATCCAGATGTATACGAAGCATAAATTGAATTGATACGAGCCTCATAATGAAATTGAAAATACTAATTCAACAAATTCTGCTAAAACCTTAAATAAAATACTTAGAGGCTTTATCACTGAAAGAGAGAGAGAGAGAGAGAGAGAGAGAGAGAGAGAGAGAGAGAGAGAGAGAGAGAGAGAGTGCGGAGGCGGGGGCGGGGGCGGGGGATCACGGTTCATTGAAAGCCATTCGGGAGAATTGAATTGAATGTTTTGTCGAATGAAACTGAATCTTGAACTCTTGCAGGGAAATGTTGAGTAACAAAACGACTTTATAGTTACAGGAATGACTTTGATATATTTTATTCTAGAACCATCATGAGAACAGGCACCTCCAACACAATGCGCTAATGCCTCCTTGATGCCGAACTTCTCGAAAATGCGTTTTCCTTTTCTTAATCTTTCTTTGCTATGAAGGAATTAACATCACATCTCCTTCATCTGCTGCTGTCAGGACCCAGTATTGTCGAATGGTGGTGGTGTCCTTGGAACGCTTCCTTCCTTCAGCTGACATTCAGGAACCTTTTTCCATTTCAACAGAGGAGGCGATTGTGCAAATACTGACCGCTGTTTAAAGTTGGGCTCTCTCCCTCTCTCTCTCTCTCTCTCTCTCTCTGCCGTTTGTTCTCATTCTAATTTGCTACGTTCCATTGTTGGTTTCTCTCTCTCTCTCTCTCTCTCTCTGTTCCTTGGTGTATCTTTTCTGCTGCTTGAATGAGTTCCGTTGGGGAATCAAGCCATTTGTGCGCCTCACGCGGCGCACTGTAGGCATTACTTAAGGTTCTTTACAGCGTCTCTTCGATGGCCCCTAGCTCTAACCCCTTTCATTCCTTGGTGCAACTGTGAGGTTTTCCTCCTGTTACACCTTTCAATCCTTTCTTCAGTCAATTTCCCTTCAGCACTGAATGACCTCGTAGGTCCCAGCGGTAGTCTTTGGCCCAAATAAAATGTTCCTGTTCCAGTTAATCTAGACATTTGTATCTAATTCTTTGGAGATCTTACTTACGTTTCCAACTGTACTTAGGGCTTCATTTGGACTTAATGTCCCTAATTCTAGACTACTGATGTCTGCTGGAAGTTTGGGCGAATCTTCAAGGGTTTTGGGGGATGGGATTTTCTTCAGCAAGTACAAACTCTCTTTATATTCACACTAAAGAAGAAAAATATTAGTAAGATCATTATACTCTATCATGTAAATGGAAAAAAAAAGTCTGGTACTGAAACATAAATTCCGACCTCTTACGTCAGAAACGCAAATGAGAAAGTTGTCTATCTTTTTGGTTGATTTATCCTCAGCCAGAACCGGTTTAAATGTACACATTCGCCTTTGACACAGTGAAAAAGCTAATGAGTGAGATAATTAGAAGCCATTATGCAACTGCAGCGAAAGAAGTTCAGTAATGAAACCTCATGATTTCCGAACTCTTGTGCAGAATCGTGAAAGAGGACGTTGTTGATCGCTGTCGGTGTGAACGAAGTCTGGTAAGGCAGTGCATCTGTCAGACTCCAGCAAATGCTTTTATTTGCTACATCTGTACAAAGTAGAAGTTCACTTTTGTTCGGACATACTTGGTTACCATTAGCATAAAGGATAGGTTAGTGTATAAAGAATGCTGTGTACAGAATGATATTAACAGAAGAATGTTTAAAAAGATTCTGTTGAATAGCTATAATTATTAGTCTGTCACTGACATTAGCTTTAACTTAACACTAACCAAATGACATAGAAATATCCGTTTACAATGAGGTTAATATATAATTATTAATTATTTAATAATTATAAGGAAGGTTTACATATCAAGAAACATGCAAGATAACCAGATGATAAATTCGCAATTAGATTGCTCTTGATGTTTGTGTGATAAATTACCTGAATTTGTCTCTGTGAACTTTTCATAGACACAGTAACTAAAAATCAATGACTCCAGATGATTATCCTTAGAATTTTTGGCCGTTTTTATTTCTAATAAATAAAAAAGAATTGTTTGACGACCACTGGATGTAGAATGATATATGAATTATCAGTTTCACCTACTGAATCTCTCTCTCTGTCTAGTGAACTCAAACCGAATCATTTTTTCCTTGAGATCGAACACTCCAATATTTATTATCATCATCTCATTTTTCCTAGACTCTCTCAGCTTCCTTAAGCCTGCAACTTGTGGTACGAACTCCCTCACTGAAGTAAATAAAAGAGAAAAAGAAAACTGTCACTTTCTTTCTGAGGCAAAGAACGATGTTTTTGGTATCTCTTTGAAGAGATTTTCCGCCTTAACTTTTATGAAGACTTCTCCCGATCATTTTTGGAGACGTGTCAATATTCTTTTTCGGGGAGGTTAGAACAAGTTTTGGAGTTGCACCAGAAAAGACCTCCTGGCAAAAGGAGGTTTTCGTTTTGGGAGGAAAATATTTACAGAGAAGCTGTGAGTTCCTTCTAATTATTTTCCGCTCCTTTGGAACATTTCGACTTTCAGTTTTTTTTCTTTTAGATACAGATATCGATATCAAACTATTGTCCCATGTCCCCCGTAAAGGGATAGTGCTGTCAGTGTACCTCACAAGACGCACTTTAGGGATTAATTAAAGTTCTTTGCAGCGTCCTATGGCCATGGCTGCAACGCTTTTCATTCATTTTATTATACCTCCGTTCATATTCGTTTTCTCCCATCATGCTTTCCACCGTCTAACATTTGATTCATTAAGAAACTGCAAAAGGTTTCCTCCTGAATGACCTCGTAGGTCCCAACGCTTGGGCATTTGCTTAAATACTGTATTCTATTCCATTCCTACAGCTCTCCTGACAGTTGTACTTTTAGTTTTGACAATTCACCTAAACTTTGCATTGCAAATAATATAGAGAGAATAAAGACCAAAATAATATGTGCAGAGGAATAGTAGGCAATTAGTGGGTTGATGAAATGGGTATTTAAATATTTTTAATGAGCTAAGGAAAGGATAGGAAAGAGAGCAGATGTTTATAGGACACCATAAGAGGAGATTAAGAGTGAAGATATACTATTACCAACTACAGCAGAAACAGATTGCCATTATTATACACACCAAACGTCTTATCAATCGCATATCCAGATGTGTATGAAGCGTGAAATGAAAGGATACGAAAATCATGACAAAATTGAAAATATTAATTCAACTAAGTAAATCTGCTAAAACATTAAATTATCTTCAAGTCAGTTGAAATAATCTTAAAACTATCATCAAATACACATTCATGCATATTTCTCTCTAGACCCATTAATGGCCATCAGGTTTTTGAACCCAGATTTCCATTACTAAATGAAGAACTTGCATTCAGGGAATATATATTGAGTGATACTATTCATGAATATCGCGGAAACTTCATTTATATAATGCATTTGTGATTAGTGGATGAAACTGCATACTATGAGAGGGTAAAGAACATATGAGATTATGATTATTACGAATTGCAGAACGTATACAATCATTATAATGCTATCTAATTCCTTGCTCACTTTGAGCTGCGAATGATCAGCCTGGAAATGTCTCTTAGCCCCAGAGAGATGGCCTTAGGAAATGATGTTTTTTCCTGCAAACTCCTCCTGCATAAAGATCTGGAGACTTAACAGTTTGGGCGAGAAGGTTTGGCCCAGTCTCTCTTACTCAGATTCCTGGAAATATGGTTGTCCCCCAAAATGGTCTCAGGAAACAATGGTTTCCGCTCAAACTTCTGTTCTCTAAAGACCTGGATAATCAGCACTTTGGGCGGGAATGCAATCGAAGCCATTGATTTCAATTGCAAAGCTGAGTTTCACATAAGCGCTCTAACCGGCTTCTAAATCCGACTTGGAAATACTGGACCCAATCGAGAAAAATGAACTCTGCTGCAAAACCATCAATCCGCAGACTATAACAACTCCAGAGTTTTCGATGCGATTCCAGAAAGTCATGAGACAAGAATTAGTGCTGAGGAACTCATTCTTACTTTTACATTACTGGAAGTCATGATGCCTTCCAATTACCAAGTAATGGCGGTCGTTGTGCTGAAGTATTCGACGATACTCTGGAAAATTCAGGCTGTGATTGCGTTGTTAGTCTCACGGGGAGAGAGAGAGAGAAGAGAGAGAGAGAGAGAGAGAGAGAGAGAGAGAGAGAGAAAGCAAGTGTCTTTTTACAGTCTCTGTGGTATTATTCGTAAGAGGAATAAATGATGTTTATAGTTTATTTTTTTAGTTTTCATTTATCCTTCTTTTTTTTTTTTTTTTTTTTTTTGTTTTTTTTTTTTTTTTTTTTTTTTTGCTTTGGGACAATAAGAAATTTACTACTTTATTCGCGTGTAAAAGGTATCTTTATATATTATATATATATATATATATATATATATATATATATATAATATATATATATATATATATTAAAAGTTTCCGTAGATAAGATATATTGTTTCAAAGAAAGTCTTCACAAACAACAAAAAATCTCCGTACCGCAAGTACACAAAATTGACCTGCACGGGTCATGACCTCTCAATCTGGGGCAATTCACTCTCTAATTACCGAAGAATACTTACCATTATACCGACACTTGAGGCAATGTTCGATAATGATGCAGATTAGTATGATAGCCAATAATTCACTAATTCTCTAACTAAAGGCTGGAGTGCATCGATCGAACTACGGGGAATACTAAAGTATTTCTAAAGATTTTTCTTTATTCGTTAATTTTTTTTTTTTTTTTTTGCCTGGACTGAAAATTGAACGTGACAGCCGTAAAATGGAAAAATTTTCCTTTTGTTAATTTCTTTTAAAGAGTTAGACTGTAATAGAAGTTAATAGCTGGTTCCATTAAATTAATCATTAAATATTCTCACTGAGAAGCGTTCAGCCAGTTGCAGGAAGCGGTGCTTCAAGCTATGAATCAAAAATGATTTTGTGGAATTTCGTCAAAGTACAAAGTACTGGTGCTAAAATCTAAAATATCTGCACGCAATCATGACAGACTCTGGTCGAGCATGCAGGTTTTCAGTTATGTCAACAGGACGGGAAAAATGACAGAGATTATTTAGTTCAATGTTCTGGACAACGACGCTCTATGTTATGTCAGAAAATGCGCTTCTATGAAGGTTTCAGCGTCGTTCATTGTTTATCTTATGAAGGGTTTGCCAGCGTGAATTGTTTACATAAAAGTTATTTTAATTTAATTTATAGACATTTTTTTCCCCTTACTCAGACTCCCTCGTAAAGGTCTAATATGTTTTGTTTATATATATATATATATATATATAATATATATATATATATATATATATATATATTATATATATATATATATATATAGATATATATATATAAATGCCTCCCAGTTCAAATAACGACCAGAAAACAGAACAGTAACCACTCCTCTCTCTCTCTCTCTCTCTCTTTCTCTCTCTCTCTCTCTCCGATTGATATCAGAATTTAGGTAAGTGAACTGACTACCAAAAAATTATCATGTTAATATGTGAAAAAAGTGTGTGCGTGTGTGTGTGTGCACGATTGTGTGCCCGTGTGATTATTTGTGTCTGTCAAAATGTGCTGAGTCATTTGATTTTTAGGGAAAACCGTAGAATTGTTGATTCAGATGCTTAATGCAAACATATAATCATGAATGAAAGAGGGACGGATAGTATCCACCAATTAGTTCAGATTACCCAGACAATAACATATCGATGTGTACTTAAACAATTAAACAAATAAATATATATATACCAAAATAACTCTGCGAGTCTTAAAGACAGTTGGGCTGTAACAAAATGGGGTGAACCTGTGTGGAGAACGGGAGAGCTTGGCTGAAAGAGTAAGGCTCTTTAGCCAGCTAATGAAAATTCAGTATGCTCGCTCAATCAGAAGTCTCTATTGGCCTCCATCTCACGATAAATCCTTCACTCCTGTTGTTATCAATCGTCCTTCTTTTTTCAAGTACTTTCTCTGTCCGCTGACAAGAAGCTTTTCTGGTGGCTATCTTCTATTAAGCAAGTTGGTCGGTTTCAGCCTCTGACACAGATGATCATAGGTTTTGTTATTCGTGCGAAACGTTGGTTTTCCACTTCATGGAACTTTCAATCATTGCTTCAGATGCCTCTCAGATCTTTATTTTATTGCAGTATCAGAAGGTCGTACTGAGGCAGCATCAGTTGTAGTAATAATAATAATGATAATAATTATAATTATAATAATAATAATACTTTCTCGTCCTCATCTTACAGCAAAACCTGTATAAACCGAATTTCTCTCTCTCTCTCTCTCTCTCTCTCTCTCTCTCTCTCTCTGCCTTGCATGAGTCTCAAATTATTTAGGAATAAACAGGAGGCAGCGCAATTTGGGGAATTACTTCCCTGCTCTTTACTTTAGGAATTTTCACTTTAATTTCAAGTTACTTTCTTTACGATGATCAGTTATTTTCCTAAAGAAATGATCTCGGTCATGGAATAGTAAGCATTCCAAGACGACTTTAGATTGACTTATCAACTGAAAAAGGTTCTGAGAAGTTCTCTTATAGAAGCTTTCACGTTCCCTTATTGCAATATTATTCCAATTTAGTTCAAGTTCCCCCTTGAAATACATCCGGAGGGGAGAAAAAAAGATGGAAAAACGAAAAACAGCAGTTTTGTGTTGGTGTGATATGTTTAGGTAGTCACTTAGGACACCAGCACTCTCCCACGTCCGAGACCTCATGAAGAAAGTTTTCCCAAATAAACTTTTGCGGCGGAGTTTTTCTCAGGACGAATTTGCAGACCTCCGCTACTTGGGCCAGGTAACTCCCGTAGGGAAGTAGTGCCGTAAGTGCACCTCACGCGGAGAACAGTAGGCATTTATTAAAGTTATTGCCAGGGTCCCTTCCATGGCCCCTAGCTGCAACCCATTCTATTCCTTTTACTGTACCTCCGTTCATATTCTCTTTCTTCCATCTCGGTAGCCAATTAATTAATGGTGCTCCTATTATGCCTTTAAAGTCTTTTGAGTGTCAATATCCGTTTTCAGCGCTGAATGACCTCATAGGTCCCACCTCCTGACTCTCGGCCTAAATTCCAGCAGCAGAAAATGGGAAGAGCAACAG
>NC_061095.1:63410304-63432804 GCF_015104395.2 Macrobrachium nipponense
GCCTTTGCTAGACTGTCCGAGATAAAATGAGGGACAATCCATACATGAAATTTTATATATTATGTTGTTGCTTTCTTTCTGGGGGCCATTTTTTATTAACATTCTTTTAGTGTGTTATTATAGGAAAAAACA
Organism: Macrobrachium nipponense; assembly: GCF_015104395.2. Taxonomy (NCBI): domain Eukaryota; kingdom Metazoa; phylum Arthropoda; class Malacostraca; order Decapoda; family Palaemonidae; genus Macrobrachium; species Macrobrachium nipponense. The sequence goes on from NC_061095.1 coordinate 63,410,437, forward strand.
AGGTTGACATTAAAAGCTTTTAACAATGATTTAATGGTTTCAAATCCGTTAAAATAAGGCAAACTGAGAATGTTCTTAGAATTTTCTTTCTGCGTGTTACTTACAGTATAAAACTTTTTGTGGGATTTATTTTAACAAATGTCTAATATATGTGAAGGATAGCATAAATCTTTCCCTATTTTTCTTATTTGGATCAAGAAATTGAATACATAAGAAAAATAGGGAAAGATTTATGCTATCCTTCACATATATTAGACATTTGTTATAATAAAGCCCACAAAAAGTTTTATACTGTAAGTAACACGCAGAAAGAAAATTCTAAGAACATTCTCAGTTTTCCTTATTTTAACGGATTTGAAACCCTTAATTCATTGTTAAAAGCTTTTAATGTCAACCTTGTTTTTTCCCATAATAACACACTAAAAGGAATGTTAATAAAAAATGTGCCGTTTCTTGGTAAATGAACCTCCTAAATCATCAAGACACCACTCACGGTCAAACCATCAGTTCTGAACGACTTAATCTGAAAACCCCCTATTTGACTGTAGTGTTGGACCGTGAGTTGCTCATTCAAACCTCAACTGTCAGGTTTGTCGATCCGGCTTGACCTCCGGTCTTGATCAGATCTGACTTGAATAAAAAACACCGCCCATTTCGATCGGGCATTACAAATCCCATATGACGTGAGTGGCCGGCCTTACGGTTAATAAAGCTGCTTATAAAAAAGAACGATCGTAATACAGTCTGCATATTCCACTTCACTCCAGTCCCCGGGGTAGTCTTGGCATTTGGGGAAAACACAAAAGGCCCTTTTGTCCTCCAAAGGAAAGAATTTCCTCAGCTCCTTTCCTCCGAATGAGGAACCTTTCTGAGTTTCCTTTCTCTCTCCCTTTTGGACTGTGAGAGTTTGAGGAGAGGGATAGTCCTTTAATAATAATTAACATAAAACTTCAAATGCTCTGAGGAGGAGGAGGACGATTCAAGGCCTCAGAATGTGTGATTATTCTGCTCCTTCCAATTGGAGCCTTCTTGGCCCCAGAAGGTCTTTGGGACGTTTGCTTCAAAGATGGTGATTATTGGTTTCCTTTTCTCTTTCGTTGCGGAATTGGAAATCGGATCGTGGCTGAGTCGAGCAAAAGGTTCGTTGCTTCGGAAATGGAAAATAAAATTTGTTGTCTCTTTTTAACCGAAATTTAACGTCGTGACATTTATATTGAGACTAGATGACATGCCAAAATACATAGCTAATACATTATTTAAAATTAGAAGACAACTTTCATTTTTTTTAAACTCTGGTAGCTCGGCGAATTTTGATCAAGGATTCAATAAAAAAAAAAAATAAAAATACTTTAATTCTTATGTCCCGATCCTAGGCTGGTTGAAAGAGCGACCGATTCTTAATAAAGGTTGATCACTCATAAGCCCCACCAACTGATACATATTCATTCGCAGTGCGAAAAGAAAAGGGTTACAAATCACGCATTAAATAATGACAAGAAACGTCAGTTGTCTTCTCTCGTGATTCCTAATTTGATTTTCCTCAAGCTTTTAGGAACAACCCTTTCCTCCGTGGCTGACGGATGCCGAGAGAAAGTAGAAGAGAAAGGGAAGAGAAATTACCCAAATCATCCGAAGAGATATGAAATTCCAGTTAGCGAGAAGGGAGATTCGATGCTACAAACAAAAGAGAGATTATTACAAGACTTGTATAAAAGTTGTATTATTCCCTAGGTTTCAGTTTACCTGGGGAGGAAGAGAGAGAGAAGGCAAGCATTGAAAGTTGAGCTAACAGGGTTACTAATGACCCTGAGAATTAATGGACGATGTAAACATCTCCCTTTTAATATCTAATGGTTTTCCTTCGTGTTCCAAATACTAGCGACCGGAAACCTTCAGATTTGGGGAGTCGATATTAATGATATGCAAATTGTTATTTTTAACGATGAACGAAAATAAAAACGTGGGTAATTATACGAAAATATGAATGACCCAGTAATTGGTAAAGTACACTGATCGTATCATTAATTAAGTGATCTTTCCCCCGAGAAAAAAATTAATATGAAAAACAGAACCTTAATATCAAACAAACTCCGCTGATGCAGTCATGATTTGTAATGGATCATGTTTACCAGAGGGTCACCTTCCTAAATATTATTATTATTATTATTATTATTATTATTATTATTATTATTATTATTATTATTATTCTGCGTCTCCTCCTTTGTACAGAATAAACTATCAGATTACAATAAACTACAGAGGATAACTGAACCACAAGACCCAGGTGTTGTCTACGAAATTCGATTCCATTTGTGGGAATTAATTGCAATATACAAAGGATGAGAGCTACAGAGCCTCTGCCTCCTGTATGTCCTGAACACTAAACACAAGGCGACCCAGTTGTAATCAAATTAGGGAACAAATATTTTCCATAAAAATTATGTAATAATGAAGTTTTGACCTCATTGCAGAGATTGACTTTTTTTTTTGTATTGGAAGCAATAGATAATTAGCTTGAGTTATTTCACCGAAAATGAAATTCTTTGAGCAAAATCACCTCTGGAGAAGTTATGTATATTCCTTGGTTTTCATATCATTATATTTCATCCCAAAAATATTTACCTTAATATAGTTATTCACATCGGAGATGTAGGGTCTCGTCTTTCAGTTCTTATTGCAAAATTACAGCGTACTGCAATTTAATTGCAGTGGAATGCAAAAGGAAGTTCTTGCACAGCACAACAACAAAAACATGAATTTATAAGAATTTGATTTTTTCTTTTATTTTTTATTGAAAGGGTCTTAATTAGGGTTTTTCGCTCACGCTGATTCATCGTGTAATATCTCTGTGTATTTTAAATTCCTTGCAACAGAATGGGACTTACAGGCGCTACAAAAAATCAGATAAAAATTAGAAAATATAATTATACACACAAACACGCACACACACACACACACACACACACACACACACATATATATATATATATATATATATATATATATATATATATATACATACATACATACATACATACATACTACATACATACATACATACATACATACATAAAGAGAAACTCATTACTGAGGCACAGCAAAGTATTCATTTTCAAACTCCAAGCCAAAAAGGACCAGACTTACATTCTTTTCTCACAATATTTGCGTCATACATTTCAATACAAGTGACAACAGCTGTGCATAAAGACATCTTCTACTGGGAAACAATCAGGCTCTTCAACACAAGAGAAACCCCCTTTTTATCACGAGAGAAACTGACCAAATTCATACCTGATGAAAGAATAGAGAAGCAGTTCTTGTCCCAAGTGAGGTTTGTTGATCGTTTCCGCTTTCTTCCTCTGCTTGACTCTTTCAGAGCTGGAAACTTTGTAGCAACAAATTCTGGGCTGAAGAAGCGATGAAGAGGCAGTAGAATTTCTTGTTGACTTCGAGTTCGTTTCGTTTATGTTGTGTCTGACTTTTGCGGCCTCTTGCTCTTGGTTGTGTGGTTTGAGTTTCTATGTTGATGTTGGTGGATATTGAATATGTTATGAAGTAGGCTTTTCGTCATATGATATGGTAAATACCTATATGTAAAAGCTTCTTTTCTTCATGGTTAGCTCTTTGGAAATGCATGAAATGTTATTTGACATATTGCTAGTTAGCTCGGTTTTATTATTATTATTATTATTATTATTATTATTGTTGTTGTTGATGTTGTTGTTGTTGTTGTTGTTGTTGTCCGAGCTTGTAGCGCGGGCAGGACGGAAAAAGAAATTAAGAAACACATATAAGAAAAATAACTAGAACAAAATAACTTGATTTATGTCGAGTTTAAAGTAATGAAGAGAATGTGAGGGACGCATCTGATTTCATAGGGAGAAAAGTGTATAAAAGTGAAACAAAACCTATGCTTAGAATACTGTGCAGTCAAATGCAGGATCTGTGGAGAAGATATTCAGATGTACATTTCACATTAAAGGATCCTATAGTTTCCGATACATTACCAAATAGAAAAACAGCGAAGGACTTTTCATGATGGTTATGGACTCGCCTCTCACTCGAATCCACCTGGGTGGAAGAGGAAGTCAAGTCCATTACAGAGGTTTTTTTGGGGAAAATGCTGCAACTTTTAACTCTGATCCCGGAAATGTGTCCATCGGCCCCACATAAAGGGAAAGCGTTGGACCTCACGAACCCATTATCGGCCTCGGTGGATATTTTGTCTCTTTTCGTTTCTGCGTTTATTTTCTACTAGTATTTTATCATATGTGTTTGTGAATATTTTTCATCAGGTATGATTGTGAATGTGCTTGTGCGTACGTGTGTGTGTGTGTAAGTGTATATCGTATTACCTTCCTGAGAGTCTACAGGCAGGACGTGTCCAAACTGTGAGACCATCGGAATATTCGAAATATTTTCACTTCAATGATAAATATTTTTCTCCGTCTAAAATGAAAAAAAATCCAGAATTCCAAAACTCCACTCACAGATTCCGGCCTGTGTTGATCGACTACGAGGCCTCACCAATTCAGCTGTGGCTCTCTCACGTGAAATTCATGAAAACTAAAAAAAAATAAAAAATCAGGCCTTCTTTGGACGACTTTCTTGGGAAGAACTCCTTTGCATGTTGCAGAGATGCACTGCAATATTGCCCTCTGTGTTTGTTTGTTTGTTTTGAAGCTGGTGTTTCTAACTTAATTTTTTAACTTCCATTATTACATATATTTTTATGTTTCATATTTTCGTAAATGAACGATATATAATCCAAGCACCCTCTCTCTCTCTCTCTCTCTCTCTCCATTCTCTCTTCTCTCCTACTCTCTCTCTCTCTCTCTCTCTCTCTGGACCTCGAGTCTCGAACCAGACAAAGTGGAAAGGAAGATACGATCTGTTCCCCAAAATCCAGAACAGCCTCTGATGACCTCGTCTGATCGGGAGGGCCTCGACGAGGTCATCTTCTCTCCAACGGAGGGAGACCATTTATATGAGATACTCATATGATACTTTGTTTGCCTCTCTGTCTGTCTGTCTGTCAAAGGCTGGTTAATCCTGGTTAACTATAAATTGCATTTTATTAATTTTATTGATTTATATTAACTGGAAATTGTATTTGTACGCCAGGGATGCTGATGTCACAGGCTACAGACTTCCAGGTTCCCAGACATTCAGACTTTCTGATTTTGAGACTTCCAGGCTTTCAGAGTATTGGACTTTGGAATTTCCAGGCTTCCAGACTTTTAGACTCAGATTTCGAGACTTCCAGGTTTCAAGACTTTTAGACTCCCAGGCTTCCAAGCTTCCAGACTTTTAGCCTTTTAGATTTCCAGGCTTCCCGGCTATCAGACTTGGGACGTTGCGTACTCTCCTAGACCGTAGATAATGGTAATTAAATTGACCAAACCTTTGTGCGGGTTTTCGATAAAAGGGGCTGATCGGTCCCCGGGCTGGAAGACGTCAAAAAATCACGCTGTCCAGTGTGAGACTTCTTTTATTCCCGGTTGAAAGTCTTCTGGGTGACTTTTATTACCAACTGATTGGTCGTTTTGTAGACTTTCATTTCCAGCTGAAGTCTCCCAGGTGTCATATTTATACTGATTAGTCTTCATGAAATCTTCCAGGTGCCTTTTATTCTCCGTCGGAAAAATATCGCCCTGAGGTCTTTCATTTCCAACTGAAGTCTTTTAAGCATCTTTTAATCATCTTGACCAGTCTTCCTGTGTTTTTTTTATTTCCAATGTAAGTCTTGTGCACGAGCTTTATTCCCAACTGGAAGTGTTCTTTGGGAGTGCCTTCAAATCCAGGTAAAAAATGTCACAGGTAAAAAAAATCCCATTAATCTTCCCTGGAGAGTGAGCCCCAAGGGTCAATTTCAACCCGATACATGAATCCTTCTATCCTCCTTTGCAAAGACCTGTTTAGTAAAAGCCCTTTGGGGGGTTGACCGTAGAAACATAAACAAAAGACTGTCAATATCATAAAGATGAAGACCCTCAAGATCTGTAGTGAATATTTCCCTGTGACTTGATTACCGGTCACCTTCCTTCCCACTTGAAGATCGAGGAACCACCTGCAGTCACAGAGTCCTGCCAATTGAAAGTGGACCGAGAGTTAATTGGGCGAAGGTCGCCGGAAGTTCCGAACCCGACGAAGCAGATGAGCAGGAGAGAGAGAGAGAGAGAGAGAGAGAGAGAGAGAGAGAGTTAGGAAGGACGCCAACAGATCGTATAATTAGCGCAAGGAATAAAGAATGAGAAGAACAGGGAGAGAGAAAGGGACAAATAGAAGAGGAGGAGAAGGGGAAAGAAATATGAAAGAAAAAAGCGATAAAAGGAGTGACATGAGTAGAAGAAGAAGAAGAAGAAGATGAAATGAACATTTACTGAAATTGCGAATAACAATAAAAAAGGAAATAAAATAATAGAAATGTACAATTTCTTGAATTTTTTTATTCTATCTAACTATTTGTTTATTATCTGTTCATTATCATTTGTTATCTGTACATAATTTCATGACTTGTAATCACATTCTTGCAATAAATCTTGACGAATTGAGAAGAAAAAAACGAATATAGTTTAAACAAAGACTGACGATTCCTCCCTTTCCCGATCAGTTGAAAGTTCGGCCTGCCCAAATCCGGGAGGTTAAATGAGAGAGAGAGAGAGAGAGAGAGAGAGAGAGAGAGAGAGAGAGAGAGAGGATCCAGGCTTAAGGCGGGCTCGAACTTCCATCAGAGATGCTTTGAGGAAGTTCTTACAACTTTAATGAGATGTCAGGATTGCTCGGGAGATGTTTGTTTTCAATTTGGGCTGCCAGTCAAGTTAACCTTCTCATACAAAACATGTAAATATATATATATATATATATATATATATATATATATATATATATATATATATATATATATATATATATATATATATATATATATATATATATTTATATATACCACACAATTACGTATATATTAGAAAACTAAGCAATTCTTATCAATACTGAAATAACTTTCCCAATAGCAAACGATATGAAAAAGCGAAATAATATAAAAAAAACTCCCCAGGATTTCATAAAAAAGAAAAAAAAAAAAAAAAAAGCCACGACTCCCTCTTTTAGCTGAACAGAGAAGAAAAAAATACAGTGAAAGTTTCAGCGATTTCTGAAGCGATTTCCCAAAATGAAGGGAAAAGGTTCGCACGATGTCTGGGGAGAGAAAAAGCCCGGCCATTTTTGCCACCTCACGGAGGAGGGTCACGGGTTTTTGGGGAGTGAAAGCCTTGTTCGACCGAATTTTCTCGACTTATTAATAAGTTTGTCTCACGGGAAACTGCTCAAATTAATTGACGGTATAATGATATTATGAAATACTCTCCTGTGTGGAAGAATCCAGACAGATTTCATTAATAAGTGATCTCTTATTTCCGTGTTTCCCTTCACATTCCGATACTTATTCCAAATGAACATATTAATATTCTTTGGAAGCTTCTTGGATTTTACGTCAAAGGCCCCCTAGGGTGGGCTCGTTCCGTATGAATAGGGTTCATCACCTGAATAATAACAATGATAATAATAACAATAAAATTACATTTCTGTACACGGACTTTTTTTGCTTTTCAACAAAGATCCAAAATAGCTTTTATTTTAAAACAAATTCAGGATTAAGGATATTAACGATATTCAACTCATGCCAATACCTTCCCCTAATATAATATTCATTCTATAAAAAAAAATCCACACATTTCTCTCTTCTAGTGATTAATTAAATTCATCTTTTCCTGTCAATATCTTGGAGCGATCGGCTGCTTCCAGGATTAATTTGTATCGTTAATGTGCTCTCATTATGACAGCTGGCGTCAGTGGAGTGTGGAAATGAAATGATTGTAATAGATTTTTAAGGGTAATTTTTACTTATTCAAATGAGTGTTTATATGATTAGTTTCAGTGATTGTTATATATATATATATATATATATATATATATATATATATATATATATATATATATATATAATATAAATATGTATGTATGTGTGTGTATACATATTTTTTCGCATATATATATATATATATATATATATATATATATATATATATATATATATATATATATATCTATATATATATATATATATACATATATATATATATATAGATATATACTATATATATATATATATATATATATATATATATATATATATATATATATATATAATATATATATATATATATATATATATATATATATATATATATATTTCCGTACTTTTTCATGTCCTGGGTACTCGGACCTACAAAATATATTGCTAAATGATTAATAAACAAAATCTAGGAATGTTATTTAATGTTTGAAAAAAAGCACCCAAGTTCTTTTAATATTAAGCTGGCTTCTTTCTCACTTAAGTCTTCGTTGCCCTTGAGACAGAAGGCAACATCAGTTTCCAATTCTCTCAGGAGATTTAGATCGGGAAACCTGTCTTGAATAAGTGTATTTTCCTATTTTGTTTTGACATCGATATTTCAGTGAAGGTTTCCTCCCTATTGTTAGTTCTTATTAGTTTATCTGTTAGTCTAATACCTGGTCTCTTCTTTGCCTTCTGTTGTTTCTTTCGAATAAACACCATATTCTTTCGAAGCTTGAATTTCAAGTCAGTGGTCCTTGTAGCTGGCATTTTCCATGAGAATACGGTTCAGCTTATGAATAATAATAATAATAATAATATAATAATAATATAATAATAATAATAATAATAATAATAATAATAATAGTAATAATAATAATAAAGTGCATTTTACCTTTGCCTTCGTATTTCATTAGCGGGTGTATGTCAGGAACTTTCTTTTGTCTAATTATAGGATCTGTGAAGTTCCTTCTTATCGTCAAGTTAATTTTATTAGAGAATTACCTTTAAATGATTTATTATCAAGATGGTTATTTGTACAGACCGAATCCTACCTGTTTACCTACAGATTTTGTAATACGTAGCACAATTTTCTAAATTCAACCTGAACAGGGAAAATATTGCATAAATCGAATATATTTGTATAACAATGACTGTTATTCACCACTTACGCAAAACGTTACCAACGATAAACTAAAGAAACATGAAAACTGCAAATTCAGGCTCTCAGTCCTGGTGAAATAATAATAATAATGATACTAATAAAACTCTCTAAATATTCATTTAGGTTTAAAAAAAATGTCATCGTATCAGCAATTCCAAAGGGTTGTCCCATTTCCAAACTGTTTTCCCACCATGGATTTCGAATATGATATAGAAAGAGAGACTTTCGTAGTGATTTGAGTTTGTTGTAGATACTGGACAGCATTTTAAATCCAGAATGGAGGTGTCAGTCCCTTCATAAACAACAAACATTCCCAGCCATCGCTGACGTTAGACTCTCCACATCTGTTAGAAACTTCTACCGAACCTTTCATTCACTTTATTTCCTTTGATCAAGATTCCAGATTCCGGAGGAGGAGGAGGAGGAGGAGGAGGAGGAGGAGGAGGAGGAATCACTGACCTTATTCACTGGCGGATAGACCAGGAGGGAAAACCTTCAGCAAAATTAACAGTCCAGCTGCCTCCGTCATCAACCAATAAGAACTTCTGGAAGACGGAAGTTCATTCATTCTTACGCCAGCTTTTGTGATAGGCACCGCCGTTGTCAAGGGAATTTTTTTTTCTTCTTTTTTCTGTATAGATTTTTTTCCTAAGAAGAAGCAGTAAAGTGGTGGAAGAGATTAGAGTCTACAGACTGTATCATTATTATTATTATTATTATTATTATTATTATTATTATTATTATTATTATTATTATTATTATTATTATTATTATTAATTTTTGCTCTATCACAGTCCTCCAATTCGACTGGGTGGTATTTATAGTGTGGGGTTCCGGGTTGCATCCTGCCTCCTTAGGAGTCCATCACTTTTCTTACTATGTGTGCCGTTTCTAGGATCACACTCTTCTGCATGAGTCCTGGAGCTACTTCAGCCTCTAGTTTTTCTAGATTCCTTTTCAGGGTCTTGGAATATTGGGATGTGCCTAGTGTTCCTATGATTATGGTATAATTTCCACTGGCATATCCCATATCCTTCTTATTTCTATTTTCAGATCTTGATACTTATCCATTTTTTCCCTCTCTTTCTCTTCAACTCTGGTGTCCTGTGACTTGATTACCGGCCACCGTTCCTTCCCACTCTAAGATCGAGGAACCACCTGAAAAACCTCTGTCAGTTTTCTTCTAAAGATTGAAAAAGAAACCCACAAAATCACTGTGTATAACGCGTTTACTTATAAGTAAAATAAAATATAAATACTTATAAGTAAACACGTTATACACAGTGATTTAGTAGGTTTCTTTTTCAATTATTAATATTATCATTTCTGGAAATTTTACCTAAAATGAACATTCCAACTTTCCAGAACCATTTACTGAAACTTTACGCGTCCTGGAACTTTCTTTGTCCCAAGCACCCTGGCCTACCCTGATTGATTGATCGATTTCCCAAAAGTGACACAGCAGTAACAGTTGTAGTCATTAATGACTGATGTATAACATCGTATTTACTGTTAAAAATGATAAACATAAAATATAAATAATGTTTTTAAATATGGAACTGAGAGTAGAACATTTGTTAACCTCCACTTCGCTCTTAGTTTGAATTATGTTCAAGAATATAAAAATTTATTATTGAGAAGTATATTCATAATGTAAATACATTTAAAAACATTGCTCAAGTGATTGTACTATACTGTATTCAATTCCCTGTAAATTTTTGTATAAATATAGATTTAGACAAATCGAGCAAAGTTATTGCAATTAGAATAAAGCGACACAACATTCTACAGGAACAGAACCGAACACAAAGGCTCAGTTTGTGTTATGGTGCAAGTTTATTCGATTTTTCTTTAACATCGAATCAATTGGTCACACTGCTACGTTGTATCTGTAACCATCTGATGAAATGTCTTTGACGCAGCACTGATACAATTAATAAAATAAGGAAAAATCAATAGTATTTTTAGTCTGAAAGTCTGGAAGTTAGGAAGTCTGAAAGTCATGAAGTATTTAAAGTCTGGAAGTCTAGAAGTCTGGAGGCCTGGAAGACTAAAAGCTTGAAGTCTGAAAATTTAATCGTCTGGAAGTCTATAATATGGAATTGTGAAAGTCTAAAAGTCTAAAAGTTTAAACTATGGTATATTTCCTTGTCGTCACCTTCTATAAGTACTTTTTCACTTTGTATGTAAATACTCTTGATATAAATAATATAAATTATCATTATATAATCAAGTTCAGTAACTGTTAAGTGCTTGTCACTTATTACCAGTTCCACAATATTACCCATTCGTGTTATGACATCATAATATTCTAATTATTATATGTTTTCTTTTTATCAATCAGATCACAAAGACACCTCATTCCCTCTCGATTTCCACAAACATTTTTGATAAGTTTCCTGAACAAACGCCTGATGAATTGGAGAAGAATAAAGAGATATTTGCGATTTAATATAAAACGAGTAGGTATGTAGTTTGTCTGCCAGTAACTGCCTTGTTCATACACCTTAATAATAACGATAATAAGTATTGAATTGTAGATGGATCACGTATTATGTTTCTCGAAAACCTAAAACAGGGGATACCCCATCAATACAGGGCGCAAGCCACAGATTAAGTTCGTGTCACGAATTCCTGATCACTCGATGACGACGTTCATCGTCGACAAATTGGTTCTCGGGAACTTTGCCTCTTCTCGAGGTGTGACTTAAGTCTTCGATCATTTCGAAACTGTGAGACTCTGCTCTAGAGTTGGAAGGTTCACTGAGAGAGAGAGAGAGAGAGAGAGAGAGAGAGAGATAATCTGGTAATTCAAGAGATGGTCTATCTTATATTTTCAGCCAGAAATTCATTGTCACGTAGTGTTTTCATAAGGTCTAAAGACTTGGAAAAAATTCTTTGACTGGGAGATTTCTTTGCGATAGCGTTGGTGTGTTGTACATAGTTTCTTTTATATTCTTTTAGATCTTGTGTCAAGCTGGTGACCATACTTCCCCTACCAAGGGAATCATTTAAGTGGAAGCTAAACAATTCTTTTAACCAAAGTGACAACTTCACAAATACCAAAGGTTGACCAGCAATCTGGTCAAGACATTACTAAATGGTGTCTGCAGCGTCCCTTCGGCTCCTGGCTGCACCCACTCCCTAGGCTTTTACTCTACCTTCCTTCTCTTCCTTCCTTCAGTTTTGCTATCCAACCTCTCTAACAATTAGTTGTTAGTGCATCTGTTGGGGGCGGGGGGAGTGATATCTCTCAGTTCTACCATTAGATCTTTGTAATCCATCTCATTTATTTCTTGCATCTCTTTAATGTAAGTATGCTCATGTCAACATGACGTATACTTCTACGTATACATTTTCTAAGCCCATCTTCATACAGGTTTATTTCCTGTTTACAGGATCTACAAATTATTCCTACTGTGGCCTGATCTAACGAAGTTTAAATCGTAACGTCCCGAGCAGATACGAAATCAACAAGAAAAAAAAGTGTGGGGGGGCCGGGTGGTGAGTTGTGGGGGGACCACAGCCGATCTCCCAGGAAAAGTTAGTGTTATCAGTGATGTATTCAGCCACTCCGAGCAGATTTTATCATCGTATGTCTTAACTCTGCACAGTCCTGGCTATTCGATATATAAGCTAAAATCTTCATTTATTTGTCTATGTTTTGCTTTACTGAGAATGTAGAAGAAGAAGTATAAACTACATTATTATTGCATATCAAAATGGGATGAAAAATATAGTCACAAGTCGAGCCAGGAAGTTCCTAAGCGTCAGTCGTAACTGAATGTCATTCTGGGCAACCAATCAACTCCCTTTCAATGGAAGCGCTCTCGCGCCCCCTTATGTCATTCAGAAATATCATTCTCAGACGCACGCTGTACTCTAGACTTCCAGTCTAGGTGAAGAAATCCAGGCTTTGTGAAGCTCCCTCCTTTTCGTGCTAAGTCTTTCGATAGGAGGACACAGTCAGAAGTGGACTCATTTAATCCTCCTCCAATTGAGTCTTTGTGAGAAAATCCCTTTGGAAGGGATTTCTTTTAGTGAATCCCAGCATTGGGTGGGGGACACTTTCGGTAGTTGGAGCGGTTGGACACCAAGATAAAGAGATCCAGAAAATATAGGAGATGAATTACAAAGAGAGAGAGAGATGGACCCGCGGAGGGAAGAGAGAGGAATGGAGAGACGATTAGTGAAGGAGGGAGCGAGAGGGGGAAGAGGAGAAGAGGAGGTGCAGGAACGAGAGAGAGAGAGAGAAGGAGCTTTTAGTGGCAAAGAAAAGGAAGGGGATTCGATAGAGGGTTTGGAAACAGGGAAGGAAAAAAAAAAATCAAAAAAAATCAAAGTTACCCTAAGAAGTAACAGTTAGAGGTGTTGGACAGCAAGGCTAAAGAAAGGGCCAGGGAACGGAGGTCAAGTAAAATGCTGAGAAGTGGGCGTAGCTAGGGGCTGAAATGAGCTTAAAACACTCCATAGTAATGCCTACAATGAACCACGTATACACACAGGGTCCTATTTCAGACGCAGGTCGAACAGAAGCGGAGACGAGTCTCGGATAAAACAACTTTTTAAGTCATTGAGGTTTTTAGCTCTTTCAACGTCCCAGTTTATTTATTTATTTATTATTTTTTGTACGAAATTCATCTTCTCATACCTAATCCAGGAAAGTTTTCTTTAAGAAGAGAGGATTCCTCGTCTTTCTTCTTACGTCGAATTCCTCTTCTTAATGGACAGTAAATCGTATATATCCTTTTCCAGAGTGGCAGTTATTCACCTCTCTCTCTCTCTCTCTCTCTCTCTCTCTCTCTCTCTCTCTCTCTCTCTCTCTCTCTCTCTCTCTCTCTTTCTGCTTCAAATATTTGTTGCAAACTTTATCTTCCCTTTCGTTTATAAAGGATAAAAGATGAAGAGAAAATGAAGGGAATCTTATTTAGGTTGAACAGCATTCTTAACAGCATCTTGGAACAGCATTTTGTAACAGCAGACAACGATGTCCATTTGCAGTTGGGTGGACTGGTGGGCGGTAGGCTGGGACATGTCCATGGGACTAGCAAACGTGAGCCCCCGAAGCTATGACGCTCAACTGTAACGAGACAGACAGACAGGTCATTGAACAGATGACCCCAGGCAGCAAACAAGGGTCAAAAAAGGTCACTGGAAAAATTATCACTTGACCTTGTTAGGCTTGGGAGTAACAGATGCAGAATACATCAAGAATCGAAATACATTCACAGACAGAATATATCAAGAAAAATTTATTAAAGAGGAGGAGGAATAGTCGTCCATATTCCCAGAAGGAGGACTAAAGGGCCCTTGGAATTCTTCAGAGTTTCCAGTGGACCCTAAGATATCTTCGGTAGGATTTGCTGAGAGAGAGAGAGAGAGAGAGAGAGAGAGAGAGGAGAGAGAGAGATCCTTCTCGACTTCAAAATAACCTCTGGAACCAATAATAATTAACAGGACGGAAGGAAACCCACCTACCAACATCACGACCATATTGACTGACTGTATTCATCATCTCTCTTTTATTTACCATTCTGCGTTTTCAATAATATATAAATTATATATTATTTGTTATTTATGTTTCTCTTTGAATCACTGGACCCTGACTGTGGAAATTCCCTGGATGAATATTTTTGATGCAGACTGAAAGGATGTGGTGTCCACAGGGCTTCATTATTTGGCACATTTAAACAAAATTCTGCTCCAAATAGCAACTTTAGAGATACAGGTGTTCGTGGAAGCGATGCCTTTCCACCAAGAACGAGCAAACAAGAACACACGCACACACACACACACAAACATACAATTCCTTTCGTGCAGAATTAAGGACCAAAATACCGGCCTAACTTCCTTGTTTATTTTAGTATTTTAGGAGACTCCTTTCACCCCTCTTTTGGCCCACCCGGGGAGATGTCCCCCCCCCCCCCCCCCCCCCCCCCCCCCCCCCCCCCCCCCCCCCCTCTCCCCCCCTCCCCCCCCCCCCCCCACTTGTTCGTTTGCCTGTTATAGCTCACAGTTTTCTTGAACATCTTCCTCTTCTTCTGCTCCTTTTCTTCTTCTTGTCCTTCTTCCTCTTCTTCTTCTTTCTTCTTCTTCTTCTTCTTCCTCCGTGTCAGAAGAGGTTGTTGGGTCACTAGGAAACTTCCCAGCTTCTTTTTCGTCTTCTCTCCGTTGTAGGAGACTAAAGATATTCCATATTCCCAAAAGCCCCTTGTGTTAATGAGGGCTACATCGTCAAATTCCTGAAGAGATTCCCATTCCAGAATCTAATTCCAGTTCCCAAAATGGCCTCCGGATATGGACCAATCAGAGGCAACCGTCTGGTCGCTTTATTCCTCTCGTGTTACCAATTATCTCGTCGGGTTTGTAAAGTGGGACAGTTCTTGAGTTTCCCGGATTCTCTCTCTCTCTCTCTCTCTCTCTCTCTCTCTCTCTCTCTCTCTTTCCACTTCCCTATTTATCCTATCGAAATTCCAAGAGGCCACTAATCACTCGATGCAGATATGTAAACTTTCTCGAATGACCATAAATATGACGATAGCCCTTTCCAAAGACCCGAATTAATGGGATGAACTTCCACCCGTTCATTGAACAATAATTCATCCCCGTTATTCATTCCTCTAAATTTAACCCACTTCCGTCTTAAGTCTATTTGTACAATTTGTCAGTTCCTCGCTGGACGAGTGGTTTTCGTTCTCGGCTGCCAATCAGGTGGTCCGAAGATCGATTCCCGGCTCGGCTAACGCGGAATCAAGAATTTATTTCTGGTGATAGAAATTCATTTCTCGATATAGTGTGGTTTGGATCCCACAATAAGCTGTAGGTCCCGTTGTTAGGTGACCAATTGGTTCCTAGCCACGTAAAAACATCTAATCCTTCGGGCCAGTCATAGGAGAGCTGTTAATCAGCTCAGTGGTCTGGAAAAACTAAAATATACTTAACTTTGTGCAATTTGTCACTCACATAACTTCTCGCTTATTCGTGTCTTGGAAAAGTTTGAATTCACTAATTCATATCGCTAAGTCAGAATGGGTTTGATTGAGAGGGTCATTGCTATAAAGTCGCTCAGAGGAGTTACACATTATACATATAATCCTTCCATTCGTCCGATGTGGTAAATAAAAAGAAGCAAATTAATTCGAACAATTAAAGTAACAAAAACCATATAGTAGAACAGAATAAAATAATTAGTAAAATTTTCTGGTAATAATTGCTGGAAATTGCTGAGAGGAAATCCCGCCCTCTGGAGAGGAGAGACACAAATCCTTTACGGAATCCATCTACGACTTGGAAAGTAAAATGGAAGAATGTTATCCTGTCCTGCGCTATGAAACTGTCAGTCGTGCTCTCTCTCTCTCTCTCTCTCTCTCTCTCCTCCTGGCTTCAGTCAGTCTTATCTATATAATTCGAGATTAGAGTCCTAGGAAAGCCTTTGACTCCCTTTGTGACTCCTCTCTCTTATTCAGTTGTGACACCTTATATATATATATATATATATATATATATATATATATATATATATATATATATATATATATATATATATATATCCTTCCGTGTTAAGTCTGTTTATACAATTTATCTCTTGATATAACTTCTCGTTTGTTCATATAGTCGAAAAGTTTAATTCATGAATATTTCCATAATTCCGAGTGGGTTTGTGAGGGTGGGTAACTGCTATAAATAATTTAGAGGAAGAACACACACACACACACACGACAGATATATATATATATATATATATATATATATATATATATATATATATACATGTTTTTTTTTATGTGTTCATCCTCTAAATTATTTTATAGCAGTTACCCTCACAAACCCACTCGGAATTATGGAAATATTCATGAATTTAAACTTTTCGACTATATGAACAAACGAGAAGTTATATCAAGAGTGATAAATTGTACAAACAGACTTAACACGGAAGGAGATTAAATGAAGAGGAATGAATGACAGGGATGAATTATTATTCACTGAACCTTAAAGTTCATCCCATAAATTCGGGTCATTGGAAAGGGGCAATTGTCATATTTATGGTCATTCGAGGAAGTTTACGTTTCTGCGTCGACTGATTAATTGCTCTCTTTCCCTCCCTCTCATTTCCAGACTTTCCTCTCCCAGGGACGATTTTCTTGATGTATTCCGTACAATAATAATAATAATAATAAACTGTCTAAAAGTGATGTAGACTTTCAGACGAGGTCGTATCAATTTTTCTCGACATTCTGATATTTTTTTCTGAGCAGGTTTTTACTGCTTCGCCCACCTCCACTTTTATTTATTTTTTTATTTTGATGTTAGCATTTTCCTAATTTTTGTTTTCGATATAAAACTAAGAAATACTTTTGTGACGCATTGTTCCAGGACGCGCGACTGTTCATTTTTATTTATGTTTTCCTTCGAGTGAATTTCGCTCAAAAATATTGATCAAATTTCAATTCTTTCCTTCCAGTTTCTCAACAACATTAAAGATGTCACTTCCTCTTATCAAGTTCCGAAATCAACCTCTGATTTATTATTCTCCTTTTATTATTTGTCTCCTTTGTTGATTCCACAACATTTCCTATAAACTCAGTTTTCTGTCTTTGGACAATTTGGCATCATGCCCAAGTGGGCATGAGGAGGCCAGCATCATCTGAGTTAGAATCATCCAGGAACCATTTATGAGGGAACAGAGGCCGCTGAGTAATTGGACTTTGGGAGGTTCAGGTGATGAGGGATTCTCTCTCTTACTTTGTTTTCCCTTTTCTTTATCATCTTTATGGCTGATCTCCTTTTAATCGAACTTTTCTATTTATGCTTTATTTAATTTTTCTTCGTCCATTGGCTGTCTCTCACTTGCATGCATTCTTTCTCCCAGTAAGGGGTTAGAGCCGTCAGTCCACCTCACGTGGTGCACTGTAAGCATTATTTAAAGTTCTTTGCAGCGTGCCTTCCACAGGCCCCTAGCTGCAACCTGTCTCATTATTTTACTGTACCTCCGTTCATATTCCCTTTCTTCCCTCTTGCTCTCCACCGTCTCCTACCAATTGATTCA
Source organism: Macrobrachium nipponense (assembly GCF_015104395.2). Classification (NCBI taxonomy): domain Eukaryota; kingdom Metazoa; phylum Arthropoda; class Malacostraca; order Decapoda; family Palaemonidae; genus Macrobrachium; species Macrobrachium nipponense. The sequence goes on from NC_061095.1 coordinate 63,428,545, forward strand.
TAGTGAAACTGCAAAAGGTTTTCCTACTGTTACGCCTCTCAAACCTCTCTACTCTCAATTTCCCTTTCGGAGCTGAATGACCTCACAGATCCAAGCGCTTGGGGGTATGCTCTAAGTTTCATATTCCTGTTCTAATCCCAAAAGGAAAAAATATAACAGGAGAAAATCCCCACAGAAGAAGACTTCATTCGGGCTTATCATAAATGTAACCATTTACTTTTTTAGACATAAAAGGAAAAAGCTTATCTAGCCAAATGACGCTGCTTTTGTTATCATTAAATCGTTGGTTGCGGAAAAATGAATCTCCTTGAAAGATGACGGTCTTTGTGGACCCTGAGGGGCTTCTCTTTATTAGCCTCTGACGGGAAACACTCAAAACTCACATTCAGACAAACATGCAGGGATAAACAAGGACACAAACTTACAGAAACATACACACAAACACACGCTTTCACAAACATGCACACAAGCACACAAACGTGCATTCACACACACAAATGTGCCTGTGCACATGCAAACATGCATGCACACACAAACGTGCACAAAACATGGACATAAACATGCACACAAACACACACAAACTTGCACACAAACACAGACACAAACATGCACATAAACACGCACACAAATTTACGCACAATCACGCACACAAACATCCTTGCTCATAAACACACACGCACAAGTCTTAAGGTCTCCCGGCTGTTAAATCCTTCTTTGTCTCTCGTTTTCCTTTATCTGTCATCCTCGTTCTCTTCTTCTCTCTCTTTCTTCTTCTTCTTCTTCTTCTTTTTGTTCGCAGATGTGAAGCCGAGATAAACTCTCCTTCCTTTGCACTGGACTTGACTTTCCCATCATTTCCCCTTTAACGACTTTCCCTCCGACGGAGAAAGCGGGAGAAAGTATTCCTTTCCTTTTTGTAATTTGTTTTAATATTTAATTTCTTCCTAAAAGAATTTGCTGAAAATATATGTTTTTTTTTTTTATTTTTTCACTTTTCCCAAAAGAAAGTTTTTTTTTTTTTTTTATGTTTCCAGTTAGGATTTTGACAGAGGTTCTGTAAAGTCTCAATGCTAGAAAAACAATATAAAAACAAAATAAATGGAAAGAGTTTTCGTCCTTTTCTGTTTAGCCAAAACATCAAAAACAGCAAAGGCACCTTTTCAAATTTGAAATGTTCCATCACGTGAGAATATTTAGAATTTATCTGAAGTCACTTATAGAAAGGAACAAGAATTACCTCTTTTTATAAATCCTCAATAAAATATTATTATTATTATATTATTATTATTATTATTTATTATTATTATTATTATTATTTATTATTATTATTATTTTATTAAGAAGATGAATTCCCATTCATATGGAAACAAGTCCAATAAAAGTGTCCATTAGAAAAAAGTTAACAGAAGGTAAAGAGAAATACGAGAAAGAAGATCACTCATCAAAAAAAAATAAAAAATAATTATATCAATCAATAAACCGAAGAAAATGCAATCTCAGAACATACGACCAACCACCCAACCTAGAAAGCCTTCACAGTAGCAATAAGAGGTCCTGGGCATTTCCTGGACCTTTATTGTTCCAAGGGAGGTCACAATTCACTCGCCCTGGTCACCTTAGCTTCTCTCGCTATCCTTAGCAAATGAGCCGCATAGCATAACAGATGCCTGAGCGGTCTCTCTATTGTAGCTGCTTCGGGGCGTAGTTTATGATAAAAGGGTTTAAGGGTTGTAATTCAGACCGCCAAATGCTGCTCTGAGAGACAACGGTTCATGCAAAACGCGGAGACTGACGGAACGTTTGTAACGTTTCTGACTGACTAGCGACAGAGAGAGAGAGAGAGAGAGAGAGAGAGAGATTCGTTTTCTCAAACGTTCTGGATGTAAAGGTTTGTTGTTGCTTGGGACAGGATATGGCTCCCGTGAATTTGCTTCGGAGGAAAAACGGGAATCAAAAATTATAAGGCTAAAGGATACTAAATATAATAATAATAATAATAATAATAATAATAATAATAATAATAATAATAATAATAATAGATAATTTAACATAAGCAAAAGAACGTATATCAATAAAGAAATCTCCTTAAAAGTAAACCCCTAGTATATATATATATATATATATATATATATATATATATATATTATATATATATATATATATATATATATATATATATATATATATATCTATCTATCTCTATCTATCTATATATATATATATATATATATATATATATATATATATATATATATATATAATACCTCCAATCTGGCCTCAGAAACGGTATATTATAATATAACCTTTTATGACATCTAATGTCCCATTTTTCTCAATCATTCCTTTGGAATGGAACTCCTTAATAATCCAGCCAATGGTATTCCTGTTCCCTCGTTCTCTCTTGCTTGGAATTGAATGGGAATAGGGAATTATATTTCTCTGAAGAAGGGTCATTCCTTTTTAGGGGAATTTTGATGACGTCAGGGTGCATGCGCGGAATGGGAAGCCCAAAATGGTGTTGTTTCTGGATGAGACCTTTAAAGGCACATTCGCTGTATTGTTGCGTTATTGGTTCTCAGTTGTGCCTTTATTTTCGCTGAAGTATTTTTTGCGAGTCAAAGTTTGTTTCCCCCGGTTTTTTTGTTTTAAAATAATTTTGCACTTATAAAAAAGCATTTCCAAAATTCGAAATTGATTCTCGGCTGGAGCTTTGCCCTTGCTCAAGTAATTTATCATGTTAAGTATTGTCTGATGTTTTTTTTATATACAATCTTTTTTCTGATATATAATTAAAACACTTACAAAAGTCGAAATTGATTCTCACTTGTAGCATTGTTTTTACCTACACTTTTTTATGTAAAGTTTTTTCTTTATTAATTTATAAAAGCTTTTTCCTACAAAAAAATAGAGATGAGAAAAGACATTCCCCCATTCCAATTCCTGTTGAAACTATTCCCTGTACAAGCAGATGATTTTAAATGACAATTGACCAGTATATTCATTTCATTGCAACTTTACACACACACACACATATGTATGTTTATTGGAAAAATTAAATCCTTTTATAGAGGATAAATAGCCTTGGTTTAATTACCACTTAGATAATGTCTCTAAAAGTAACACTTTTCTTCAGTGTTGTATTTAGTGTGGAAGAGAGAGAGAGAGAGAGAGAGAGAGAGAGAGAGGTTTGTAACAATAAACATAGCATTAACGGGTCAAAAACTCTAGGTAACTATGTTATAAAGTTTATTTTTGCTTCCAGGACCCTCTTGCCCTTCCATTCTTATTGGATTTTCTTTCTTTGTGAACATGAAGATACACACTTACTCACTCCCTCTCTCTCTCTCTCTCTCTCTCTCTCGCGCGCGCGCAGTATATCCAAATGCCACAGAACTGTTGTCATCTAATCTAAGGGAAAAAGATGCAGTCAAAAGAACATTAATGTAAAGCACATTTTGTCATATTCCAGTTTTTGCTTCTCAAACTGCAGGTCGATTTTAACGAGAAATATTTTCCTAATATGTCAAACTGAAGACTTACTAAGATCATGGATTTGCATAGTTTATTTTTGGCGATTATTTCAATGTTTTTTATTTTTCATTTCGCCTTACATATGGTATTATTAGCGTTCAGAAAGCCATACATTTATTTCTTATACATTTTAACAAATAATTTAGTTTAACATTTCCAATTTGCGTTTGTGTTCAAGCCAATAAACCAACACAATACAATATATCTGAAAAAACCGAATTGATTACAGTTTAGATTTTAAGACCTCTCTAATGTGTTAAACTTCTTCTTGTTAAGATTACTCGCTCCCCATGAACGTGAAAATAAGTTCCCGCTAATTTTATCGTTTACAATTACTTGCTCCCCAGAAACGCGAAATAATATTCCTGCTAATTTTATCTTTAGAATTGCTTAATCTGCTAAAAGTCGAAATAAAGTTCCAGCTAATTTTATCGTCACAACTACTCACTCCCCAGAATCTCGAAAAAAGTTCCCGCCAATTGTATCATTAGAATTACTTGCTCCCCTGAATCGCGAAATAAAGTTCCCGTTAATTTTATCGTTAGAATATTCAAGCAAAGTTGTTCCGATGGATTTTGGGGTTAATTACTGGCCCGCTGTTAGTGTTTTTCTCCCGCCTATCAGAGAGAGAGAGAGAGATGGAAATCCTGTTTGATATTAAGGCAGCGGGAAACGCATCGGGTAAATAATCTACTGGAAGGTGTGTGTGTGTGTGTGTGTGTGTGTGTG
>NC_061095.1:63437804-63447804 GCF_015104395.2 Macrobrachium nipponense
TCAACATCGAAAACAGAGCACTGGGGCAATATCTGAAAACCGGTGAAGACGAGTGGCTAAAGAGTGCATGGGAAGAAGGACTAATAAAAGCAGACGAAGACCCAGAAATATACAGAGACAGGAGAAAGACAGAAAGAACAGAGGACTGGCACAACAAACCAATGCACGGACAATACATGAGACAGACTAAAGAAACTAGCCAGCGATGACAATTGGCAATGGCTACAGAGGGGAGAGCTAAAGAAGGAAAACTGAAGGAATGATAACAGCGCACAAGATCAGGCCCTAAGAACCAGATATGTTCAAAGTACGATAGAAGGAAATAACATCTCTCCCTTATGTAGGAAGTGCAATATGAAAAGTGAAACCATAAACCACATAGCAAGCGAATGCCCGGCCCTTGCATAGAACCAGTACAAAAAGAGGCATGATTCAGTGGCAAAAGCCCTCCACTGGAGCCTGTGCAAGAAACCATCAGCTACCTTGCAGTAATAGTGGGTACGAGCACCAACCTGAAGGAGTAATAGAAAACGATCAGGCAAAGGTCCTCTGGGACTATGGTATCAGAACGTATAGGGTGATACGTGCAAACAGACCAGACGTGACGTTGATTGACAAGTCAAGAAGAAAGTATCACATCATTGATGTCGCAATACCATGGGACACAGATGAAGAGAAAGAGAGGGAAAAAATGGATAAGTATCAAGATCTGAAAATAGAAATAAGAAGGATATGGGATATGCCAGTGGAAATCGTACCCATAATCATAGGAGCACCTAGGCACGATCCCAAGATCCTGAAAAGGAATCTAGAAAAAACTAGAGGCTGAAGTAGCTCCAGGACTCATGCAGAAGAGTGTGATCCTAGAAACGGCACACATAGTAAGAAGAGTGATGGACTCCTAAGGAGGCAGGATGCAACCCGGAACCCCACACTATAAATACCACCCAGTCGAATTGGAGGACTGTGATAGAGCAAATATAATAATAATAATAATAATAATAATAATAATAATAATAATAATAATAATAATAATAATAAGGTATTACCATTGTTAATATTAAACAATACTGATAAAAAGAAGCAAGATTCAGTTAGTCAGAAAACAGAATAATGAAAAATGCTAAGATAAATTTCAAACAAAATGGAATAAAATATGTTTGGAAATTCAGTCCAAAGGAAAGAAACGAAAAACAGAAATGAGCGAAGGTTTGGAAAACGTACGTAAGTATGATTGATCTGTTAGTATACATTCTGAATGAAAATGCTAATTGATTTTAAAGTTATTTGACCTAAACAGAATAAAATATCTTGGAAATGGGCTTTGATGTCCCCAGTAATCAATATCATTTTTTTTACTGAATGTAGATTAGCCTGACTAAAGGATAGTTCATCTTCGAGGATGATAACTTACAAAGATTTTTCCATTATAGCGCGTGTGTGCATGTGGATATAAGTATAAAACAGAAGCGATGATGGAAACCCTTTATCCAACAGGCCAACAATAATGATTTTCTACCATAGCAGTATAGAGAACAATTTACAGAAGGCTTCTTGGAATGACAGCTTTAGGCAATTAAGGGATATGGAAGTGGCTACGTGCCGTCTAAGCCGGGTGGGAGTTAGGGAAGGAGGGGTATATACCCCTCTATAAAAGAAGATCCCTTAAATGATATGTTCCTGATTTCATCCTGTTTCCTCTTCTCATTGTTGTTGTGTCAGATTCCTGTTGGTTTTCTGCTTAATTAAATCGGTGTTGATTGTCTGACTTGTGAAAATACACTACTGTAAACAATTACTGATGCATCACATTTACACTGGTTTAAGTTTACATAAAGACTACTTCTTGGGCTGACAGTTGCGCTTTTGGGATTGAACTCTGCCCTCTATAGCAAGGCAAGGTCTGGAACCATATATTATATATATATATATATATATATATATATATATATATATATATATATATATATGTATATATACACAAATAAATAAATAAATATATATATTTATATATATATATATATATATATATATATATATATATATATATATATATATATATATATATATATATATATAATCTAATAAAAGGAGCCCATAAAAAAAAAACACCAAAATGTAGAGAGAAAAGTACTATATTTCAGAGACTGCTGTCTCTCTTCACAGGTATATGAATGAGAAAATGTTTACAGAAAAGGTGGTATTTATACCAAGAGATCCGTCCACAAGTAAGCCAATTCAGGTCACCCCCGCTGATAATCTTCCTTTAATCTTCTTAAGCGTTGGTTGAATGAAAACTTTGTCGAATACATCTGAGATCCACCCGCCTTTTGAGATGTTCATTACCTGCTTCTCTTTTATTAAGGCCGATTCCATCATTTGACTCTTGTACCGGCAGTTGCTGCTATAAATTACACGTGACAAATTCCAGTTTATTCTATGGTTATGTTCATTTATATGGTTGAAAATAGCCGAGTTCTGTTGTCCATACCTAACTGACCGTTTGTGTTGTATTAATCTCTGGGGAAGTGATTTACCTGTAAATCCGATGTAAGATTGGTCACAGTCCTGGCATGGGATCTCATAGACCCCAGAGTCTTTGGGAGATGTCTTTTGTTGGACGTTAATCAGGGATTTGGCTAAAGTATTTGGGTAAGTAAATGCAAAAGGGTTGGATTTCCCAAGGGTGTGGGTTATTCTCTTAATCGTCTCCAGGTGAGGCTTACTTGTGGACGGATCTCTTGGTATAAATACCACCTTTTCTGTAAACTTTTCTCATTCATATACCTGAAGAGAGAGACAGCAGTCTCTGAAATATAGTACTTTTCTCTCCTCATTTTTTTTGGTGTTTTTATGGGCTCCTTTCATTAGATGGAATTCTGTTGTTACAAAGCACCTTTTTACCAGTCATATATATATATATATATATATATATATATATATATATATATATATATATATATATATATATTTATATATATATATATATATATATATATATATATATATATATATATATATATATATATATATATAATATATATATATATATATATATATATATAATATAGAGAGAGAGAGAGAGAGAGAGAGAGAGAGAGAGAGAGAGAGAGAGAGAGAGAGCTCTACACATATATCAATATCCCAACAGACTTCCGACATCCTTTTATTAGAGCCCCTAATTTATTGCAGAGGCCGAAAATGACCAACAGACACATGTCCTTATTGTATCCCAGAGGAAGGAAGCGTTGTTATTGTATCCTTTTATTCTTATGTTTCACGAACGCAAAATAATCTTTTGTTAAACGGAATGACTTCAATCAGTAACACGTGACTCTACGTAACAAATCTTGACAGGACAACTGAGTGATGCCTCTTCTGAGATATCTGGATTCAGTGAGTTCAAGATGCATTGGTAGAAATCAGTTTAATGAAGATCTGTTCAGGAATTTGTTTGTCTTATATATGTAATACAGCAAAACTTCATTCAGGTGATGAGAAAAATGTCTCGGTGCCCTTATCATCATCATTAGTAGCATCATGAGAAGAGTGAATATAAAAACCAGTATTTCCTGGACAAAATCAACAAATAGGCAAAGATATGAGACAGAAAACCTGAAGAAAGATCGATATGGCTGACGTAGGTCCCTCCAAAAGGTCGAGCCCTATGAGGGAGGAAGAGAAGGCACAGGAATAATTCAAGTCGTAGAACATCTCCACCTAAATATCATTCGTTCTCACTTCATTGGAAAGGTTACTCACCATACTGCCTAGAAGGTAAAACAGACCAACTATGCTTTGTAAAGAAAAAGTGGAAGATATCTGTTATAGAACAGAATTGCTCTGTATAACTTGAAAAAACTTTTTTCTAAATGAGTCATTTAGCAAATACGGAAATTTTGCATAAAAATATTGTTGAGGATCTGTATACATGGGTGTTTTATCAGAGGTTGTTTTATCAGAGGATGTTTTATCAGAGGTTGTTTTACAAGCGAGGGAAGCTTTTAAATAACTGGGCCAAAAGGGAAGCCGTTATCCTTAAAGTGATTGCATAAGAAGAGGACCTAATCTTGAAACAGCAGCCAATTGGACGTCGACATTAAAGCCCTGTGGAGGAGGAGATGGAAAATGGAATTAGCTTCAAAGTTAAACGAACAAAAACTACAGATATTCGACCGTAAAAGTTTCTTGTCTAAAAATCGGATAATAAAATTTTATCTTGTCCAAGAACAAGGACAGCTAAAAATGAGCGAGGATTCTCGCTTTCAAATTTGTCAAGTAATGAAGATCCATCTGCAACAGATCTGTCCCAGAAATCGTTAATGAAATCAGGTGGTGATCACGTGACGCGAGGAAACATTGCTGTTATAATTATTTCAGTTCTTCAGAGGGAGAGAGCTCCCGCTTTATTACTAGACTCCCCAAGATTAATGACTCTTATCAAAGGGAATCTCATTCGTAATTACATTAATGATATGCAAACTGTATTTAATGGCCGCTGAGCTGTAATGGAGAATTACACAGTACGTTATTCATTTGCGTCAGGGGAACCTCTGGTTGAAATATATAGGTTGGAATATGAGGTATTAGAGTTTGTAATTAGACGCTTGGGAATTTTAAATGATCCACATCAATACTTGTGTAGGCAAACATTATTATGAATGATTTAGTGATAAATGCTACAGTATTTCACCCTATGACAGTTGCTCAGTGGTAAACTTCGTATCTCATTTACTGTTATAGATTTCGAAGCATTATTTTAGATTGTGTTATAATTATACATTCATTTTATCGTACATCAATTCATATTCCCTTTCCTTTTTCCTTCTTACTCTCCTCAACCCTCTCCCAACGATTGATTCATGGTGCAACTGCGAAAGGTTTTCCTCCTGTTACGCCTTTCAAACCTTTCTACTGTCAATTTCCCTTTCAGCGTTGAATGACCTCATAGGTCCCAGTGCTCGGCCTTTGGCCTGAATTCTATATTCTGTTATATTCTTTTATAATCACGGTCTCATCTCTTACGGTAATACAAATTCTATAATTAAGGATCATTCATTGTCCAGTATTAGTTCCTATGTCTCTATCCCTTTTCATTCCAGGGCATTCGATTATGCAAATGAGGTCATTTTGTCATTACTAGTCTTGGGTATTTGTACCCAAGGCATTAGTAGCTTTCAGTGGGATGAAGAGCCTTTTCAATATTTGCCTTTGGTTGTCAGGAAACCGCTTGCTTGCTATGTCACTTAGGTTAGAAGTGTGCATACATTGCATGAGTGACTGTATATGAATCATAATTATTACCTATGATAAGAGTTGAATACTTATTGCCAAAGAAATTGGTGTCGAAACTTTAAGTAATAGTTTCGTTTTGCTTTTATCTTGCATATTCAAAATTCTGATGTACTTTCTGCCAAAGGACTTTATTTGAATGATGATGTTATATTCACAGATGGAAACTGAAATCATGATTGATTGATTTCATGTGATTACTTCAGGAATTAAGACAAATGAGACAGATAATAGACTTACCAAGTGGAAATACATCACCGAGTGTTAAATCTGCTTTAAATCTAATATACTTAAGGAATTGTGTATTTTTATTTATTTAATTATATTAAGTTATATGTTTATTTAACGTTGAAATCGACTCTTTAATTAAGTTTGCTAGAACCTCACACATATTTGGCAATCTGCTGAGGGGAAGATTTCCCTCCCTCGTTTTCACACCCAGTTTCTCTTGGGTCGTTCCTCACGTGGGTGTAATTTCTCCATCAGTTTTGAACCATCCTATGAGTCATCTTTTAATATGGGCTCACTTATGATGTCTCCCTAAGCCATCCATATCCAAGTTAGTCTCTGAATGAAGCCCAGAGCCCAAACTACTTTCCATTTCCGTCCCTAGATGGCGTTGAACAGCATGAACAGCCCCACAGGAGACTCCAACAGAGATCTATGACGCAACTTCCTCCGATTTTTGGCCCGAGATTAAAAACAGTAAGACCCAGCCATTTTCCATGATATTATCCGGTGTTTAGGTTAATAATTCCATTTCTCGTTGACGGTGCATTTTGCTTTAAATAGCGTTTGGTTTTATATATTGTTAAGATTAGTCATTTATTTACTGCAGATATATGGTAACACTTAACATAATGAAATGGCTGTGAGGTAAAACCAGATTGCAAAGTTATTATTAAGCATAGCAGAAAATGTTAATCGTTTTTGTCTTATCTCTTTACAAACTGCTTGTTACCGCTCTCTCTCTCTCTCTCTCTCTCTCTCTCTCTCTCTCTCTCTCTCTCTCTCTCTCTCTTTAATGCACCTGCAACCCAGTACATAGGACCATCCCATCCCTCACCACATCTTTAGCCAGATTTCACATCAAGAAAGGCACAAAGGACTTGATTGAAGGCGCCCAAATCGATCCCAAGTTGTCCAGGATCGTAGCCGAATTCACTTTGGGCTTAGAAATAAAGAGAGAAAAAGTATCAGATGACGATTATCTAATGACAGCAAATGAACAGAGGCGCCTTCGTGGGCTTTGTCCAATATCTCAGAACCAGGAAATATTATTAGTTTAATGTAAGTCAGTTTGAAGCAGACTGTCGATTTGAACTTGCGGTCAAATGTCTGAAGTAAATCGTCGAAAGTTTTACTTTTATTGTTCATTGTGGCAACTTTAGATATTTTCCAGAATTTCTGCTTAAACAATATTTGATTATTTCTCATCGCAAGAAGGTGCATCGCTGTCGTTATAAATCTGTTCAATTTAATTAATAGATTTTACTAACAATTAAAAACAAAACGACGCCTAATATATGATTTACGAATGTGTAGAAAATGGAATACAAATAAGATGCATTTAGGTAATTATTTATTCTGAAAAATTTTAAGAATTTATGATTTCATGATTTGATGACAGCTACTTTGCAATGAGAGTCTCATAGAATTTGTCATTAGACCATCAATCTATCAGTATAAAGCGAAGGAAGGAGAGATAGCGGATACATGGATAAATGAATAATTAAATTTGATTAAGTGATAAACAAATACACAGAAAATAGCTTAGAGACACCATCTCCCAATGTTCTCACTCCTGTGTCTCATTTCAGAGAGAGAGAGAGATTTGGATATGCAGACCGCAAACTCCCTCCACATGAAATTTGACACCAAGCGAAAATTGCACCCTTGTGATCAGGGTGTATTTCCAATGACCCGTTTCTCTTTGATGTACCATTGCGGTTTTTGATTCCCAGGTGCAGTTAAATGCAATGTAGTTCTTTTTTATTTGAGAGAGAATTCCATTGACGTTTCTCCATTCATCCGAAACATGGTTGTGTTAATTATAGTCAGTAGAATTCAGTCATTCGGGTGAATCCTGTGGATTTTCTTCTGGACCACCAGATACAACTATATATCATGCGGAGCAAGTTGTTACTGATGGTAACAACTAGCCTCGAGCGAATTATTTTCCTTCTCATAAATTTTGCTATTCATTTGAATTATGGGAAAATTAAGTCTAATCACAAATGAAACATAAAGACAGTTATTTTTAAAAAATCACAGTATGTTTCATGAACACGAGTTTCATTAAGGTCTATGAAAATAATACGAAAGGTCCAAATATTTACTCAGCTTTTTTTCACTCAACGAGCATGAGGCTGATACTGACGCTTACGTAATAGTGCGGAGAACCTCGGCGCCAACTATTGCCATATAATGAAGATATTGACAGTGTATCAACCTACCCCTGTATGCAACTAGCCCCGGTCTCCAGTATTCCAATCTATTCCCTTTATATGTTAGAATTCTACACCGTAAGATGCTAAAATATATGATCATATAAATAATCAAATTACTTCCTCTGCAAACGCCAAAGTCAAAGTCAAAATCACATTAGGAGTTGTTTAAGTAGACCACAAGTTATCGGAGTTTTCTTTTGTAGGAACTTACTTTAATTCGAACTGAATATCACTCGAGAAAAATATAGAAGAGTTTGTTTTTGGTTCCCTATGAGCTATCTGTATGTCAGCACGGGCTCTGTTCCAAGACCGGCTCACTGAGAGAATACATTTAGATGCCAGGCACTGAATGCCAAATGAGTTATTTCAACGATAATCTAAAAGCGTCCAAATTAACACAGAATATTTATAATTCCAATAATTATCGTTGTTCAGCGAAAGATGAAATTCGAGGAAAAATTAACGATTCATAGTTATAAAACTTTGATCATTATAACTTCTCCTCCGTGTTTATATCTTAAAAGAACTTTCTTTTTATATTTTTATTAGCATTTCAGGAAACCACATTCATTTTTGTCAATATAAACTCTGACCAATTCTGCCTAACTTGTTGGTCGGTTCAGGAATTTATATTTTCTTACGGTCTCTTTAATATTTCTAATTTACTTATATATTTTTTTATAATATTACTGTGCCACTCAATAAGGTTAATGTCGATTTATCATATTTATTTGAAATTTATGTATAATATTTTTTTTATTTCTAATAATATTTATTTATTATCAACCACTAAGGAAGGTTAAGGTTGATTTGTGATGTCTGCAAAAAATTAAAACTGATACATTAATGTATATCACAGAACCTGAAAGATCAGCCGGTTATGTATATAATGTCTGCAGCAGCAGATGTATTGGGGGAAATTCCAACGTCGTCTGCTGATGCCTCAGATGCGTTTATCCAACTCAGAAGCATAAACGCAGAGGAAAATCATTAGAGCTTTAAATAGTCATTCCCATTCCAGTTCCACAGTCATTTCCATTCCAGTTTCACAGTCATTTCCATTCCAGTTTCTCAGTCATTTCCATTCCAGTTGCAGGCATTCCCATTCCAGTTCCATCATTCCCATTCCAGTTCCACAGTCATTCCCATTCCAGTTCCAAAATGAAGCGTATAATAAATATAATTAGACTCGGAGTGATCTTAATTTAGGGTTGATTCTTATTATACACTGCAAGATATTGCATTGCAATGATATATGCAAAACATTTCTCATCAACGACCCGAAACATGAGGTTATACCAAATTTGAAAGGAAACTGCAATTTAACCTTGCAAGAATATTCAAGACTGCTTTTATATGTCCCTCAATCATGTGCAAGTTGCAATATACCTGGAGGCGTCTCGGGTAAGCTCCAGATTCTGATAACATCACCATCCGGGAATTCCGTGTTTAGTCAAACCTGTCTTTTGGGATCAAACTCTTTATTTTTTGTGATTTTATTTGCGTGGTTTTCATAGGTGGGATATATTGCTTGATTCAACGTGAATCATCTATCATATATTGTAATAAAATAAGTAATTTCAATTTTGTTTTTATGCATAGTGTAATTTTATTTCATTGGTGTGGTCAAAATGATTCTGTGTGGTGAACTACCTTAAGGCTATTCATGGCAATTATTGTTATAATAATTCTTTAGTAAGGTAATGTGTATTTTCTCTATGCTTTAGCCCTCTTTGGTCTAGGTGACACAAACACACAAACACACACACACACACACACACATATATATATATATATATATATATATATATATATATATATATATATATATATATATATATATATATATATATATATATATATATATATATATATATATATATATATATATATATATATATATATATATATATATATATATTTATGACTGGTGAATATGTTCTGTAACAACAGAATTCCATCTAATAAAAGGAGCCCATAAAAACACCAAAATGTAGAGAGAAAAGTACTATATTTCAGAGAATGCTGTCTCTCTCTTCAGGTATATGAATGAGAAAAGTTTACAGAAAAGGTGGTATTTATACCAAGAGATCCGTCCAAAAGTAAGCCAATTTAGGTCACCCCCGTTGATAATCTTCCTTTAATCTTCTTAAGCGTTGGTTGAATGAACACTTGTCGACGACATCTGAGATCCACGCCCCTTTTGAGATGTTCATTACCTGCTTCTCTTTTATTAAGGCCGGTACAAGAGTCAAATG
>NC_061095.1:63450304-63496818 GCF_015104395.2 Macrobrachium nipponense
TACATATATATATATATATATATATATATATATATATAATATATATATATATGTGTGTGTGTGTGTGTGTGTGTGTGTGTTTATACACATATATAGTAGTGTGCGTATGTGTGTGAAAAACTACTTTTATAAAGAAATCTATATATATTTATATTTTCTACATCAGTTTCTTATTACTCGTAAGCGGACACCGTCCTGCCTTATCTACACAACTCTTACATAGACAAAAGAAAAGAAAAACTCAGCTTTCTGCTTATCTATAAATCATCATCGAGGGGACAAAATTCTTTCCCCTGAGAAAATGAGAAATAAAAAAGTTTGCAGAACTGAATCTTCCCAGGGCAAGTCTCTCTCTCTCTCTCTCTCTCTCTCTCTAAAAGAAGGAAAAGGATGTAAGTTCGACAAAAAATGCAAATATATGCACCCTGTAGCCATGAATCATAATCAAATAAATAACCAACCAAGTAATAAAATCCAAAATAAAGAAACAAACAAATAAAGAGAGAAATCAAGAATATCAGGTAAAAGAGAAAAGCAAACACCAATGAGATATGCAGGAGGTGTCAGCAAAAAAATTTCAAAGCATCAGCTCCGAAATTCTACTCAAGAGATAATAACTGTATTTATTATGCAGAGGATATTGCAGAAACGGAGAAAATTGCAGATTCAGACACAAAATTAATAATTATGATGAAGGAAGATCAAATATTATGGAAAAGTTGGATTTTTTAATGTCAGAATTTCTGGAAATGAAAAAAAGAACAACATACCAGAACAGGAAAGAGACATGGGAAAATCCTTATTACTATCAGTATTAAATGAAGGAGAAAACACGCAAACCATCATAGTGATGAATGCGCAGGGTTTAGTTACGAGTAACTCAAAAAGAAAAATAGAGTACTTAGAAGAACCTAACCCAAAATGAAAAGAAAAGTAGATATAATGTATAAGTGAAACCCCTGGTATTCCCAAGAGGACTGGGAATGATGATCAAATAAAGGGTTCCAAACTTATAGTCAGATAGAAAAAATAGGAATCAAGGGGGAACCGCAATATATGGGAAAGACAAAAAACAAGAAAAATATATGAGAAATATAGTAACTCAGAATGTGAACTAATAGCGGTAGAATTTGAATCTGAAAAATTTGATGAACATAGTAATATATAGACCTCCTAATACTAAAGAGTTTGACTTAATAATTGAAAAATTGGATGATATATGTAGAAATCACAAGGACTGGACTATTCTCCTATCTGGTGACTTCAACTTTCCTTTCGTAGAATGGAAAGAACGAATAGGAGATTGTGGTTGTACTTATACATATAAAAAAGAGAGGAATAGTAGTGCAGAAGATAAGAGGCAATTTGAAAAGCTATTAGATATGCTACTAGAATACAACATTCAACAAATAAATCACCTGCCAACAGAAAGGAAATACTTTAGACCTAGTATTTGTGAACGAGATGAATTATGTTAAAGAAATAATAGTTTATTTATAATGCGAGTATTTCAGACCATAATGTCATAGAATTAACAGTTCATTCCAAAGCAAGTGAAAATAGAGATAAGCAAGAAATGAAAAGTGGGAAGGATATGGAAAATACAACTTCTACAGTAAAAATATAAAATGGTCAGAAATTAATGAAGAATTAAACAAAGATTGGGATAACATTTTCGTAAGTGATGACATAAGGGTAAATACGGAGATATTATATAAAAATATTGGAGATAATAGTGGAAAAATATATACCGAAGAAAGAAAAGTAAAACATCATTCATGCATACCAAGAGACAGAAGGATCTTGTTCCAGAAAATCAGAAAGTGGAAAAAAGGTCTTGCAAAAGAAAAAAATGCATGGAAAGTTATAGAACTAAAAAGTAAGATAGAAAAAAATGCAGAACAAAAGATTATACAATCAAAAAGAAAATGAAAAAAACGGGACTTGGAAGAAAAAACCCTATTAAATATCAAGCAAAACCCCAAACTATTATACTCATATGCGAAGAAGATGAATAAAAGAAGAATAGAAATAGGCCCTCTGAGAATTGAAGGGAGATTAACGAATGAAAAAAAAGGAAATTTTGCAACATACTGGCAGAAAACGATATAAAAGAGGAATTCACCCCTAGAATAGATAATGAAGATAATGATATAGAAGTAAGGGATGAAAATAGTGAATATTTAGCTGACATAGATATTAATGAAGCTGATATTGTGCAGGCTATTAATGAAATTACAAATGGAGCTGCTGCAGGGCCTGATGGAATTCCTGCTATTTTGTTAAAGAAAGTAGTTCATTCTATCGCAAAGCCACTTGCAATATTATTAAGACAAAGTGTAGATACAGGCAAGATATATGATGAGCACAAATTAGCATATATTCCCCTACTTTCAAAAGTGGATCAAGACTAGAGGCAAGTAATTATAGGCCTGAGTCTAACATCACATATTATGAAAGTGTATGAAAGGGTAATGAAGAAAAATATTATGAAACATTTAATAAAAAATAATTTGTTTAATAAACGGACAACATGGTTTCGTACCCGGAAAAAGTACACAAACCCAACTGTTAGTCCACCGTGAAAACATATTCAAAAATATGAAAAGCGGAAATGAAACAGATGTGGTTTATTTAGACTTTGCAAAAGCTTTGATAAAGTAGACATAATATATTAGCGAAGAAAATTAGAAAACACAATATCGTGGATAAAGTAGGAAGATGGTTAAAAGAATTTTTACACAACAGAAAAACAGATAGTTATTGCAAACGACGAGAAATCGGATGAAGCCAAGGTAATATCCGGTGTGCCGCAAGGTACGGTGTTAGCTGCAATACTGTTTGGTTATTATGATTGAAAGGACATAGACAATAATGTTAAGGATTCGTAGTGAGTTAGTTTCGCAGATGACACAAGAATAAGTAGAGAAATTACTTGTGATGAAGATAGGGAACGCTCTACAAAGAGAACCTTAACAAAGTATATGATTGGGCAGAGGTAAATAGGATGGTATTTAACTCTGATAAATTTGAATCAATAAATTATGGAGACAGAGAAAGAAAGCTATATGCATATAAGGGACCTAATAATGAGACTCCACAAATAAGGAAGCAGTTAAAGACCTGGTGTGATGATGAATAGGAACATGTTATGCAATGATCAAATAGCAACTCTGTTGGCAAAATGTAAAGCAAAATGGGAATGTTGTTACGGCACTTCAAAACAAGAAAAGCTGAATACATGATTATGCTTTATAAAACCTATGTTCGTAGTCCACTTGAATATTGCAATATGATATGGTACCCACACTATCAAAAGGATATTGCACAAATAGAGAGTGTACAAAGGTCCTTTACAGCTAGAATAGAAGAAGTTAAGGACCTAGACTACTGGGAAAGACTACAATTCTTAAAATTATATAGTCTAGAAAGGAGAAGAGAACGCTACATGATAATTCAGGCATGGAAACAGATAGAAGGAATAGCAGAAAAATATCATGGAACTAAAAATATCAGAAAGAGCAAGCAGAGGTAGATTAATAGTGCCAAAACTATACCAGGAAAAATAAGGAAAGCACACAGGACATTAATCCACTACGCACCAGCATCGATAATGCAGCGTCTATTCAATGCGTTGCCAGCTCATAGAGGAATATATCAGGAGTGAGCGTAGATGTGGTTTAAGAATAAGCTCGACAAATATCTAAACTGCATCCCAGACCATCCAAGATTGGAAGACGCAAAATATACCGGAAGATGTACTAGCAACTCTCTGGTACATTAGAGGTGCCTCACACTGAGGGACCTGGGGCAACCCGAACAAGATGTAAGGTCTGTAAGGTAAGGTCTCTCTCTCTCTCTCTCTCTCTCTCTCTGCTATCAATCAAAAGGGTGACAGGTGATTTGAATATCGGGTCCGGAAGACTGAGCGATGTTTACTGAGCCTCCTCCTCAGGTGTTTCCAAAGACTAAACTTGCAAAGGAAATGAAGACTGGAGTGAAATAAGACTTTAATTAAGGAACGGAAGATTCGCTGAAAAGGAGTTTTGTCGAAGTTAGTAAGATATTAATTAGGCCAAGGTAACCTTATGGTTTTCTATAGACTGATAGAGATTGTTTGTGTACTTTGATGTGATGCTGGATTAGACCACGAATAGGAGATTTGAATCTGATGCCACAATTGACAATGGTTGAAAATGAGTTTGATAAGAAAAGTAGTTTCATGTAATTGAATAGCATAGGTTAATTCTGAGTTATGCAGTTATAGGAAATACAGAGAGAGATCACTTATTATAAAAACAGTTATCAAAAAAGTAATAAAATATTTTTTTTTCTCTCTCTCTCTCTCTCTCTCTCTCTCTCTCTCTCTCTCTCTCTCTCTACGTGGTCTATATATAGAAAAGAGGTTTGTGTAACGCATACATCTATATATATTTTCATTTCCACTATTTTATCAGAAAACTTGAAGTAAAATATAACATGCGCTCGAATCAATTTCGTAAGTCCTCCTCCCTCAGCGTTTCATTTCCTGAACTGCGGTCATATTTTTTTTTCTTACTGACTTATATTCTAAAACGAAAAGTACTTTTGGTGGTAAAGATGATTTTGGCACTAAATGGTTTTCCTTGTGATTATGGTAATGTTATGTTTTTTTTTCAATTTCCTTTGCCTGATACATTTATGGCTTTGTGGAGAATATATCTGATATTATGTCAATGAGAAAATTGCGTGTACTTTGCACAAATTAAATTAAGATATAAAATTGTAAGAAAGTATTATTATTATTATTATTATTATTATTATTATTATTATTATTATTATTATTATTATTATTATTATTATTATTATTATTATTATTATTCAACAACGAAAACGGATATGTCATTGCAAAAGAACCGAGCCTGTTTATAGCCTCCACATTCGAGTATCAAATTATTATATATGAATGACCATGAGGTCGTTAATCTCTCTCTCTCTCTCTCTCTCTCTCTCTCTCTCTCTCTCTCTCTCTGTTGCTTTGCTCAGGAATATGGAAAGGACTCTTAGTCTTCTTATCACGTTCTGGGGTTGTGTCTTAGACAGAGAGAGAGAGAGAAGAGAGAGAGAGAGTAAAGACAAAAGTTGAAATGCAGACTCAATGACATGCGATTATAACAATTATCAACATTTATTATATTTATTATCGATCTTTACAATTCTTATTATAATTACTAATTCTTATTTTTTGTATTTTCAGAAACTCCGCAGTGTCTCGGCTTTGGTGAGTGTTGTTCATACAATAATATTTTTGGGGTTTTAGTGAAGCAAACTATCTTTTAGGTCATTCAATTTTCTTGTGTGTGTGTGTGTGTTTTTTTTTTTTTTTTTTTTTTTTTTTTTTTTAGTTTATTTCCAATCTTTATTTTTACTGTATTGTCCTTTATTTTAACTTCTTACACTTATCTTAGGTTTCCCTAATGTTGTCGTTTTCTTTGCTTTTGTTGACTGATGTGTATTTTAATTTATTGATATTGTAATTATTTTCATTATTATAAACATTATTTCCATTGTTGTGGTTATTGTAATTATTATATTGAGATATTGTATTAGATTTTACGTGTTTCTGTATTGATTCTACTATATTGAATTAACTATAGATCTTGATGAAAATGATTTTTCCATTACTGTTCCATTCAGTACCATTTTCTTTTTATCACTCATCTTCGCCCTCTTCACTCACTGGTGGCAAAAGCAGATCTCTCTCTGGGATTCTGAACCGAAAAAAAAAATCATTTTTGTCACTTTCGTTTCATCACATTATCTATCACGCGTCCTAAAAAAAAAAAAAAAAAAAAAAAAAATGTCATGTTGAAAAATCCTTTGGCGTAAAAAACTCCATATCTCATAATTTTAATCGTGAAAAATCTCCTTCCCTTCATTTCCGAGATGAGCAAAAATATACTTTTGATCCAGCGTTTCTTAATGAAGAACTCTAGGAAACTGACACATTTCCTCTAAACTAAAAAGGGGGTTTTTAATTAAAGTTTGGAAAGCTTTTACGAGTTTTGTGCCGGACTCCTTTTTTGATGGAAACTCCCCCTTGTGACAGCTCGGTTATCTTGTGCTTAAATCACTTGGTATGCCAGACACACACTGAATTGGACTTGAAAATAAGAGTATATTTTATTGAAGATGAAGGGAAAATCAATAAATAAATTGGAGAAGGACAGGTAAGGTAGAATAAGTTACGAATAAGAAAATATAAAAGGAAAAAGGGATTTATTTGTGTTTTGTGGCAGAGTTGTTTTTATTTTGGCGGGGCATGTCTCATGAAGGGTCGTGGTAAAAGGATTTAGATTTATTTCCGTCTCTTCAAAGGGATTTGTTGCTGTTTACTTTCCGCTGCAAATTGGATTCTTTGCCTCTTGTATACAAGGACAGTAGTTCATTTTCTTTTTTCCCAGTATTATTTTTTCTATTTGCTTTTTGTCATCATTTTTCACATTCCCCAGCTTTTGTATATTGTTATACACCATTTTTTCCATTTTGTAGCTATAACTGATTCGTCTCTGCATTTATAAACCACAATAATGCGTTATCTTGAGAATGAACGCATATTATGCAGTATTATTATCGTTTTTGTAGTTATAAGCCATAACAAAGGGCTATATTAAGAATGAGCCTATAATTATACAGTATCTGTATATTTCGTAGTTATAACCGAGTCCTCTCTGAATTTATAAACCAAAACAATGGGCTATATTAAAGAATGAGCAGATGTAATACATCAAATGTATATTTTTTAGCTGTAACTGATCCTCTTTAAATTTGTAACTGATTCTTAACTAAATTTATAAACTAATACAATGGGTTATAATGAGAAGGGGCCCTAGACAATGAACGTTCATGTGCTGAGGCAACGTTCATGAACAGAATGCGAGATGTTTTTATGTCTCATGAGACTCAGTCTCAGTCTCTCCCTCAGGCTGAAAATGTTTAATGAACGTTCTGCCGTTCTTCCTCGAAATTAGCTTCTTTGAAGAACGTTTTTGCCTCCTGCTTTCGGAGCAGAGGGAGGCCGTTGCTCCTGGAATTCTGGAAGCTTTGTTTCAGTCCTGGAAGTTCTTTTAAGATGAGCTCGCTCAAGGAAGGGCTAATGGACTGTTATTGTGAATTTAAGTTGAATATTTAGATCTTGCAGAGGCATTAGAGAGAAATACAGGTCGTTTATGCAGTAATTAGAGAATTTCTTTCTTTTTAAGTCTTTTAGTCTAAATTACATGTGTATGTTTAAGTCAGGTGAAATAATTTCAGACAAATATTTAGTTCTGTATTGTGTAGAAACTCATGTCCAGAATATAGGTCATATTTGGAGCAATTACAGAACTTTCTGTCTTTTCAACTTATATAGCCTTAATTAATTGTGTATTTTTAGTTCTTGTGAAGTAATCTCAATTAAATGTTATTCTGTAGTGTGTAGAAATTCACGCCTGGATAAAACAGCCTGGATAAAAGGCAGATATTGGATTTCTTTCATATCTATTGATCCTTATTGGCCCTTAAAAACAGTATATGCTTATGGAAAGTAAATAAACTGGAAAAAACAGAAGTTTAAAATGCCTTTTGGTAAATTCTTTTGTTAGATAAAAATAAATTCATATATCAGTTGTCTCTACGTAGGGATAAACCTGTCTGGAATATTTCCCCCCCCCCACCCCCCCCCCCCCCCCCCCCCCCCCCCCCCCCCCCCCCCCCGCCCCCCCCCCCCCCCCCCCCCCCCCCCCCCCCGAAAGGCTCCTCAGCAAACAGGTGTCTCCAGGTAGGATGTTTCACTCTCGAGTTCTACCTTTAAAATAAAACCTTTTTTTATTTACCCTTTAACGAAAAAGCCACTTGCTTTCCCATTGTCATCTCTTGTGAAAGCTCACTTTCTAAAACCGAAAGAGCTCATGGCAGGAAAAGAGTTGAGGGACTGAAGCATTTATTCGGGAGTTTCCGGAAATGACGTCACATTGTTATAGAGACAAGTGACTCGACTCTGCCTTCGTTCAACTTGAACTTTTCTGGCGTGTTCACATTTTACGTTTGTTCTTCATTTTGTTCTTCTCCTTTGATTCGACAAGAACAACCGTTCCCCTGGGAGGCAAACTTTTAACGAAACAATTTCACATCGTAAAAGAATAATTAAAAGGAGGATTAGTCGATATCGTAGCCTGTTCTCTCTCTCTCTCTCTCTCTCTCTCTCTCTCTCTCTCTCTCTCTCTCTCTCTCTCTCACCCTGTGAAATTCAGTAGTAAAGCATTTCCACCATATCCGGTTATTGAAGCTTAGAAATTAATTATACATCAAGAGAGAGAGAGAGAGAGAGAGAGAGAGAGAGAGAGAGAGAGAGAGAGAGAGAGATTATTTTATGACCATGACAGGATACTAAAGGACGCCGTTTAAATAACATCCCATGAATCTTTGAAATAGATATGAATTACAATGTTTACAGCTCAGATACTTACCACAATGAATTATGAAGAGACACTTATAGTCTTGCAATTTCTGATTAAAGACTAAATCACCGAAACATCGAAGCCTCCCCAAAGTCTTCCTCGGTCGTCTCACAACAAAGACCCAAAAAAAGCAGAGCTCGACTGAATCAGAAATTGTCCCCAGGACAAAGCAGTCAGTCAGACGAAGCGACAGACACAGCTGGGGGTGACAGACCTCCTCCTCCTCCTCCTCCTCCTCCTCCTCAGCTGTTATATTTCACATTCCTCTACTGTTTATCACCCATTCCTCTTTCTACCTCCCACCGAGGAAACTAATATTGGAATAGCTTCTGCCTTAATTATTGGGTCCTGGTGGCGATTCCTGCAAATCCTGAATGTTGACGAGGAATTAGATTGGAATGCTCGGAAGGCAATGGAATGTGTAGAGTGTCCAAATTTATCGGGTGCTGACTAAAGGGAATTTACTATTGAAAAAGTGATAGGTGGGAAATTAACATAGGACAGGCCCCAAACACCAATTTTTAATATTGGTCAGCACTCGACTTTCTGTCCTTCTGTTTAGCAAAAACAGAGCTATTTATGTTATTCAAACGAAACGTTTCGCACATGTTCTATGTGCATTTTCAATCTGTAAATATAACATAAAAATCATTAAAATTTACAAAAAACATTAAAAAAAATATTAAGAGAAAAAAAAGGTTGTTAAAAACTTTTTAAAATTACCATTATTTAAAAAGGTTACAGTAAAAAAGACCCAGTGCTCACCAAACCATTCAGAGGAGAAGGAGAAGAACGAATGACCAAGATTTGACACCAACCTACGACTTCAGTTATGCTAGATAAAGAGGAGAGGCGCTTTTTGTTGACTTCAATTTTACATATATTGGCATGGTTCTTCATATTAGAAAATTCGGGTTTACTCAGTTTCTGGCCCGTTCTATAACTGTATCCCATATGGTTACAATATCTCAACTGCAGTAACCTGCGACAAGATCCAACATAAATACCGGAGCATCCCGGGCACTTGAATTTATAAATAATGTTGGACCTCATGAAGGCCTGCAGGTGGTCCTTGTAGTTAAAGAATACACCAATCTTGACTGGATTGATTGGAATTAATTGAATATTAAGGCATCCAAATTCATGTTCAATTATTTGTTTGAGTTTGGTTGCAAAGTTGTTGTCCGAAATAAACGGGATTGTGGTAAATATATTTTTCTTTGGGACATTATAAGAGGGTGTTTGATCAGAGAAGTGTTGTGACAACAGCCTGTTAATTACTTTAAAAACCAAGTTTTTGGGATAAGAATTCTGTGAAAAAAAACTTGATTAAAAACAAAATCTCATTATGAAAAAGAGACCGACTCGAAGAATATCGAAGAGCCCCATAAACTAAAGTATATATGGAGTTTAGTTTAAAATTCTTAAAGCATGAGCTATAGAAGTTATTAGCAAGTCCAGTGTATGTCTTTTTCCGATACACAAATGTTGTAAAATCACTATTATCTCTGCTTACATTTATATCCAAAAAGGGTAGACAATTGTCGTTTTCTTTTTCCATGGTAAACATTATATTTCGATGTTGATTATTGATATGTTCCAAAAATATCTCACTTTGCCAAGGCTCCTTGAATAATATAAAAGTGTCATCAACATATCGTCTATAATAGACAGGTTTACATATATGTGTACAATTAGTTAAAAAGTTTTCTTCTAAAAAAGACATAAAAATATTGGCGAACACAGGCCCCAATGGGGAGCCCATGGCAACTCCATCGACCTGCGAAAAGAGTTGACCATTAAAAACAAACATTGAGTCTTGCACAGCAAGCTCAAGAAACTTCTTAAAAAGTTGTCTATTAAAACCATGAAACACTGTATGATCGTCATAAAATATTTTGTCTAAAATAATGTTGATGGTTTCATTCAGAGGCACATTTGTGAAAAGAGATTCTACATCGAAGCTTGTCATGTGTAGATCACCATCTTGTAAAACTATTTCTTTCTGGAACTCATATCCATTTTTAAGTGAAAATTTGTTGTAAGCAAATTCACTGAGTAATGAGACAAGGTATTTAGATATTGCATAAGAAGGGCTGTTATAGGCTGCCATAATGGGTCTAATAGGAACTCCTTCCTTATGTACCTTAGGGAGTCCATATAATATACTAAATGAAGAACCTGTCACAAATAGTTTCTGGTACGTAATTTCATCTAAAATACCTTCATTTTTCAATTTTCTCAAAATCTATTAATTTTGTCTTCTCATTTGTAAATGTCTAAAAAATTTGGTTCACCATGCGATCGAAATTTAGTGTTATAAGCAAGAATGTTATTAACCTTATCAATATAATCCTAAACAAATAATTGAACATGAATTTGGATGCCTTAATATTCAATTAATTCCAATCAATCCAGTCAAGATTGGCGTATTCTTTAACTACAAGGACAAACTGCAGGCCTTCATGGGGTCCAACATATTTATAAATTCAAGTGCCCGGGATGCCCCGGTATTTATGTTGGATCTTGTCGCAGGTTACTGCAGTTGAGATATTGTAGCCATATGGGATACAGTTATAGAACGGGCCAGAAACTGAGTAAACCCGAATTTTCTAATATGAAGAACCATGCCTCTATATGTAAAATTGAAGTCAACAAAAAGCTTTTCTCCATTATTGGTGGTACGAGCCATAGTGATTACTTAACTACCCTTGAGTCATTATACATCAGACGGCTTGTTCCTTCTTTAAACTCTAACGTGACCGCCTCTCCTCTTTATCTAGCATAACTGAAGTCGTAGGTTGGTGTCAAATCTTGGTCATTCGTTCTCCTCCTTCTCCTCTGAATGGTTTGGTGAGCACTGGGTCTTCTTTGCTGTAACCTTTTTAGATAATGTTTATTTTTTAAAAGTTTTTAATAACCTTTTTTTTTCTCTTTTTAAATTTTAATGATTTTTATGTGATAATTACAGATTGAAAATGCACATAGAACATGTGCGAAACGTTTCGTTTGAATAAACCATGGCCTTGTTGATGTGTTTTATGGACCCTGCTGTATGCCTTTATATATATATATATATATATATATATATATATATATATATATATATATATATATATATAGATATATATATCAAGGTTAAGAAAGCCTTTTAAAAAACGAAGGATCGTAATTCAATTTAATATTTTACTTAGCTCCAGTCCCCGGGAAAGCTTGACATTTGAGGAAAACACAAAAGGCCCTCTTGTCATCCAGAGGAAAGAGTTTCCTCACCTCCTTTCCTCCGAGTGAGGAACCCATTGGGTTTCCTCTCTCCCTTTGGGGCTGTGAGAGTTCGAGGAGATGAAAAGCCGTTTGATAATAATCATCATTAAGCTTTAAATGCTGTGAGGAGGAGGACGATTCAAGGCCTCATAATGTGTGACTATTCTGCTGCTTCCACTTGGAGCCTTTTTGGCCTCAGAAGGTCTTTGGGACATTTGCTTCATTGAGGATGATCAGTTATTGGTTTCCTTTTCTCTGTCTTCGCGGAATTGGAAACTGGATCGTGGCTGAGTCGCGCCAAAGGTTCGTTGCTTCGGAAATGGAAAATTAGTTTTTTCTTTCTTCTGTTTTTGTTTACCGAAATTAGCCGTTGTGATTTTTGTATCGAGACTAAATGTGATGTCAATATGTATAGCTAATAAATCATTCACAATAAGAAGCCAACTTTCAATTTTCGAAACTTTTGCAGCTCGACCAATTTATATCAAGGCTGCAAAAAAATAATATAAGTCTTAGATGTAGGTCTTAGACTGATTGAAGAAGCAACTGATTCCTACTAAAAAAGAAGTTCCAGGAAACAATAAATATTCATTCGCAATGCGAAAAGATGAGGGTCGGAATTCATGCATTAAATATTTAATGACGGGAAATATTAGTAATCTTCGTTCATGATTCATGATTCCTGTTTAGCTTTCCCTAAAGCTTCTAGGAACCATGGAAAGCTCACACTTTCTTTCAAGGCTGCCGAATGCCGAGAAAAAGTAGGAGAGAAAGGGAAGAGAAAGCACCTACATCTCCAAATATGATAAATTCCAGTTCGCGAGAAGGGAGATTTGAATCTACGAAGAAAAGAAAGAGGTATTAGAACGCTTGTATTATTTCCGAAGTGAATAATTCCCTGTGCCAACGCGGTTCAGCTTACCTGGGGAGAGAGAGAGAGAGAGAGAGAGAGAGAGAGAGAGAGAGAGAGAGGCAAACATTGAAGATTGAGCAAACACAGGTTATTGATGACCCTATGAAATAAATGGACGATTTAAACATTTCCTTTTAATATCTGATGAGTTTCCTCCATGTCCCGAAATCCCGGCGACATTAAATTCAATTTTTTAGGAAACGATATTAATGATATTCAAGTTGGTATGTTTAATGGTGAACGAAAATAAATACCTACGTAACTTTATAAATATGTGAATGGCCCAGTAATTGATACAATAGACTGCTCGTATGTATGAAATTCTGATTGAATTTTAATGTAATAAAATGATACTGATTGTTTCCTGATTTTCTAACATAGAGGGGAACATTTATAAAATTAATGCAGCAATAGTTTTTAATATAACAATATTGTTATTCAATCTTTTTGGAAGCAGAAAATGATACAATCCCAACTTGGAGAGCAGGCAGGACGGAAATGAAAATTAAGAAACAGTTAAAAGACGCATCTGATTTCATAGGGAGAAAAGTAAATAAAATCTAAAAGCGAAACAAATCCTATGCTTAGGATACAGCGCACTCAAATGCAGGATCTGTGGAGAGGACATTCTGGTGAACATTTCACGCAGAAAGTATCCTTTAGTTTTAGATACATTACCAACCAGAAAAACAGGAACGGACTCTTCATGATAGTTATGGCATCAACTTTGACTCAAATTCCTCTGGGTGGAAGAGGAAGTCATGTCCATTACAGAGGTTTTTTGGGGTGTTAAAATGAAGCTACTTTTAACTTTGATCCCGGGAGTGTATCCATCAGCCCCACCTAAAGGGAACGAAGCGTTGGACCTCACGAACCCATTATCAGCCTCGGTGGATGTTTGATCTTTTTTCCGTTTCTGAGTTTATTTTCTACTTTAATTTTATTATCTAAGTATGTGGATGTGAATGTGTGCGTGTGTGTGTTAGTGTCTATCGAATCACTTTCCTGAGAATCTACAGAAAACGTCAAAACTGTGGTACCATCGTGTGGTTT
Source organism: Macrobrachium nipponense (assembly GCF_015104395.2). Taxonomy (NCBI): domain Eukaryota; kingdom Metazoa; phylum Arthropoda; class Malacostraca; order Decapoda; family Palaemonidae; genus Macrobrachium; species Macrobrachium nipponense. The sequence goes on from NC_061095.1 coordinate 63,464,012, forward strand.
GATTTTCAATTGTTTCTTGTCTGATCTGTTGACATATTTTCAGAATCGTCTGGTCTGAGTCCATTTGTCCAAACTAGGCCTCTCATTCTCCTCAACACTTGACCATCAATCAAGGGTCGCCCTTATCTAAGGGCGTGTGCTGGCATAAGGCCGGAATAAATCAATGGAGAACATTGGCATTTTACGACCTCGATGTCTTTGTTCAGTAAAACTTCATCGCACCACTGTAAACTGAAAATATTTTTCCCTTTTTACGAAATTATACTATAACCAATTAACCAAATGTTCTGAATCACTGGAATTATTGTAAATAAAATATTTTAATATCTTATCAGAAGGATTTATTACAACATTGTTTAGAAGAATGAATTTCCTGACACGGATTTTTGTCCCATCACATCGAACATTATTGGAACATCGTATTGTTGTCTTTCTCGTGATTATCTTATAATAAGATGTCTGTTTTTTTTTTTTTTTACACGTAGGAGAGTCTTTCATCTTTTCATTATAACGCCAAATAATTAGATCGGCTTTCCATAAAAGGAACATATCAATAAGAGTCGTGAAAAATTCGGCCGAACAAGACTTCCATTCGCCAAAAATTCCTGTGACCCACCTCCGTGAGGTGGGAATAAATGGCCCCGCTTTTTCTCTCCTCAGATATCGTGGGAACATTTTCTTTTCCTTCTGAGGAATCGTTTGAGAAATCGCTGAGAATTTTATTCTATTTTCCTTTTCTCTCTTTTGCTAAAAGAGGGAGTTCTGGTTTTTTATCTTCTGGGATCATGTAGAGGGTTTTTCTATATTACATTATTTCACTCTTGTTATTTCATTTACATTTAGGGTTACTGAAAGGAAAGTTATTATTTTGGTAAGGGCAGGAATTTCTTAGGTTTAAATATATTAATTGATTGTGTATATATATATATATATATATATATATATATATATATATATATATATATATATATTATATAAACCTGTATATGTTCTGGTTCCTCCTCCGCCCCTTAACCCGTTACTGAGGATGACCTGAATTCCAGAAGCTGTGTCACTTTGAAGCGGAAGTAATCCTCGATGAACAGTCCAGCTGCCTCCGTCATCAACCAATAAGAACTTCGGAAACGCTAAGGAATTACTATTATTATTATTATTATTATTATTATTATTATTATTATTATTATTATTATTATTATTATTATTCTCGGGCCGCTTTTTTTCCCTTTGTTTTTTTTTCTGCTGGGAAATTTTTTTTGTCCACGGAGGAGAAAGGCACTGGTGGAAGAAGAGATAAGAGTCTACAAACTTTTATTAATGTTATATTATATACAGAGAACTCGAACGCCGTTGTCAGTAGATTTATTATTTTTTCCCTTTTTCTGTTTCCCATTAGCTTTTTTGCCTAAGAAGGAGAAATTAATTGGTAGAGGAAGAAGAAGAAGAAGAAGAAAAAGAGAGAGAGAGAGAGAGAGAGAGAGAGAGAGAGAGAGAGAGAGAGAGAGAGCGCAGAAAAACTTCTACAAAGTTTATTATTATTAATCATATTAGTATTGGCTATTTCTACAGCATTCAGTTTATATAGTCGTCTCTATTCGTCTCAGCCTTCTTTCCATGAGCGTGTATAAGTCCTGAGGACTTATAAAGTTTTCCTGCTGTCTTAGTTTTAAGAGGTAATGAAACTAAGACAACAGGAAAAGTTTATATCCATGTCCTTATGAAACTTCAGACACCATCTACGCGTTTATGGCAACAAGACTGAGACGAATAGAGAGGACTCTATATAAATTGAATGCCTTAGAAACTGTTATTATTATTATTATTATTATTATTATTATTATTATTATTATTATTATTATTGAACCAAACAAAAACTTCTTTCAGTTTTCTTCTGAAGAACGAAAAAGAAACCCACAAAATCACTGTGTATAACGTGTTTACTTCTAAGTATTTATATTTAATTTTACTCCACACTCGAGTACTTTCAGACCCTATCTGTGGCCCATTTTCAAGAGATGTGTAGGTTATCAGCCTGGGTTAAGGCCCAGCAGTCTTCTGAAGACTGCTGGGCCTTGACCCAGGCTGACAACCCAAACATCTCTTGAAAATGGGCCACAGATAGGGCCTGAAAGTACTCGTTTGGAGTAAAATTAAATGTAAATACATAGAAGTAAACACGTTATACACAGTGATTTTGTGGGCTTCTTTTTCATTATTATAATTATTATTATTATTATTTTTTTTTTAATCACAGTCCTCCAATTCGACTGGGTGGTATTTATAGTGTGGGGTTTCGGGTTGCATCCTGGCTCCTTAGGAGTCCATCACTTTTCTTACTATGTGTGCCGTTTCTAGGATCACACTCTTCTGCATGAGTCCTGGAGCTACTTCAGCCTCTAGTTTTTCTAGATTCCTTTTCAGGGATCTTGGGATCACCTAGTGCTCCTATGATTATGGGTATGATTTCACTGGCATATCCCATATACTTCTTATTTCTATTTTCAGATCTTGATACTTATCCATTTTTTCACTCTCTTTCTCTTCAACTCTGGTGTCCCATGGTATTGCGACATCAATGAGTGATACTTTCTTCTTGATTTTGTCAATCAACGTCACGTCTGGTCTATTTGCACGTATCACCCTATCCGTCCTGATACCATAGTCCCAGAGGATCTTTGCGTGATCGTTTTCTATCACTCCTCAAGTTGGTGCTCGTACACTTATTACTGCAAGGTAGCTGATGTTTCTTGCACAGGCTCCAGTGGAGGGCTTTTGCCACTGAATCATGCCTCTTTTTGTACTGGTTCTGTGCAAGTGCCGGGCATTTCGCTTGCTATGTGTAGGTTTAGGTTTCATTTTTTCTTATTGCACTTCCTAAATATGGGAGAGATGTTATTTCCGTCTATCGTTCTTTGCACATATCTGGTTCTTAGGGCCTGATCTTGTGCCGCTGTTATCATTCCTTCCGTTTCTTTCTTTAGCTCTCCCCTCTGTAGCCATTGCCATGTGTCATCGCTGGCTAGTTCTTTAGTCTGTCTCATGTATTGTCCGTGCATTGGTTTGTTGTGCCAGTCCTCTGTTCTGTCTGTCATTCTCCTGTCTCTGTATATTTCTGGGTCTTCGTCTACTTTTATTAGTCCTTCTTCCATGCACTCTTAGCCACTCGTCTTCACTGGTTTTTCCAGATATTGCCCCAGTGCTCTGTTTTCGATGTTGACGCAGTCCTCTATACTTAGTAGTCCCTCTCCCTCCTTCTTTCTGTTATGTATAGTCTGTCCGTATTTGCTCTGGGTGTAGTTGCTTTGTTGTATTGTCATATGTTTCTTGGTTTTCGTGATCTATGCTGCGGAATTCTTCTGCCTTCGTCCATTCCACTATTCCTGCGCTGTATCTGATTACTGGCACTGCCCATGTGCTTATGGCTTTTATCATATTTCCGGCGTTGAGTTTTGACTTGAGTCTCTACATATATTCTTTCCTGATCGTGTCCTTCATCTCTTGGTTTTTCATATCGCCTCCTTCCATTATTCCCAGGTATTTGTATCCTGTCTCATCTATGTGTTTGATGTTGCTCCCATCTGGTAGCTTTATCCCTTCAGTTTTTGTTACTTTGCCTTTTTGTTTGTTGACTAAGGCGCATTTTTCTATTCCAAACTCCATCCTGATGTCCCCAGATACAATCCTTACAGTCTGGATTAGGGTATCTATTTCCTTGATGCTCTTACCATACAGCTTGATGTCGTCCATGAACATCAGATGGTTAATTCTGTTGCCTCTTTTCTTGAGTTGGTACCCGGCATCCATCTTCTGTAGTACTTATGTCATGGGTATCATGGCTACTACGAAGAGTAGTGGGGACAGTGAGTCGCCCTGGAAGATCCCTCTCCTGATATTAACCTCTGCTAGTCTTATTCCAGAGCTTGTAAATATTGTATTCCAGTTGCGCATTGTATTTTTGAGGAATCTGATGGTATTTTCCTCTGCCCATATATTTTCAGGCATTCTATTAGCCATGTGTGTGGTATCATGTCGAAGGCTTTCTTATAGTCTATCCATGCCATGCTTTTAGGTTGGTTTTCCTTCTCTACTGTTCTTCATTACCATTTTGTCTATGAGGAGCTGGTCTTTTGTGCCCCTACACTTCCTTCTGCTGCCTTTCTGTTGGTGGGGGATGGTGTTTGTCTCCTCTAGGTAGTTGTATAGCCTTTCACTGATGATACCTGTTAGTAACTTCCACATTATTGGTAGGCAGGTGATAGGCCTGTAGTTACTGTCTATATTTCCCTTACTCTTGTCTTTTTGTACTAAGGATGTTCTTCCTGTGGTCATCCATTTGGGTGCATGGTGATTTGAGATACAATGCTGGAGTTGTTCTGCTATTCGTGGGTGTAGGGCCTTGAAGTTTTTTTTGAGCCAGTATCCATGGACTTCATCGGACCTGGGCTTTCCGTTTGGCATTTTCTTTAGTTGGTGTCTGACTGTGTCTGTCGTGATCTCTGTGAATCTTTGTTTTATTCTCCCTGTTTCTTCTTCCTTGACTTCCTGGAGCTGTGTTGCATGTTTGTTGTGTGATACCGGATTGCTCCATATGTTTTCCCAGAGTCTCTTACTTGGCTCGGCTTCAGGAATTTGGGTGGTTGTCTTCCCCTCTTAGTTGGCTGTAATAGTCCCTTTTCTGGTTGGTTCCGAATACTTTGTTCTGTTTGGTATCCTTATTCCTGTTCATGTACCGTTGGATCTTTATGTGCTTTGGCCTTAAGCCTCTGTTTTACATCTTCTATTGTGTTGTTTAGTCCCCTCTCTTGTACTTTGTATTTCTCGTTCAGTTCCTCCCTTGTTTTCTTGCTTCTTAGCCTTTTTTCTGCCATCTCTTTCAGTTTACTCAAGTCAGATCTCATCACCATGATTTGCTTTTCCAGGCGCCTTTTCCAAGGAGGTTGCTGTTTTGGTTTCTCTTGGGTTGGTTGTGCTGGTGGTGTTGGTGTTCGAATCCCCATCAGTTCTCCCTTAATTTCTTGGTGTTGTAGGCTTTCATGGAGGGGATCTTAGTTCTCTCTCTATCTGGCTCCATCCATTGTCTAATCTTTTCTACCCATTCCGTCCTCTCTGTTACTTCGTCGGTGTTTCTTCGTGTGTCGTTGTTTGATACCTCATCCTCCCTGTCGTCTTCTGTGGCATCGTCTCTCAGTTCGTCTTCGTGTAATTCGTTGTCGTGTGACATTTCCCTTTCCAGTTCTTCTCTTTCTGTTGGGAGAGCCAGTTCTTTTTCTTTATGTTTTCCTTACTTGGTCTGCCTAGCCTCTTGCTCTGTTTGGGGGGTGTTTTATTATTCTCCATTCCAGATGTTGACCAATCTTCTTCTATATCCTCTCTCGTCGGGTGCTTCTGATGTAGCATCTCCAAATTTCCTTATTTTCTTCTCTTGTCCATTTCTTCCTTTTTGCTTCTGTAGCTCCAATCTCAGGCTGTTGATTACTGTCGTTGTGGTGATCAGTTGCTGGATGACGACCTCCAAGTACCTGACCATCTTCCCCTTCAATTGGGTTGAATACCTGGTTGCCGGACGAAGCTCCTCTGTTGCCAGAGGTTCCATTTACGTCGTTGTCGTTTATTCCTTCATTTCTTTCCATCATTGCTGAGTTTTGCTATTTAACCCATAGCTGGACCCTACCCCATTAGGGATAGGTACTCATTTACAGCTGAGTAGACTGAGGAAATTATGGTAAAGATCCTTTCCCATGGATCTTTATTATTATTATTATTATTATTATTATTATTATTATTATTATTATTATTATTAAGCATTTCAGCTTTCCAGAATCTTTCCTCAATCTCTGACTGAAACTTTAAGCGTCGCGGAACGCTCTTTATCCCAAGCACCCTGGGCTTAACGTGACTGATTGATTGGTTTCCAAAACCTGGCACAGCAAAAACAACAGCTGTAGCCATTGATGAATGATGTACCGCATTGGAATTACTATCAGAAAATAAAATTAAAGTGTTAATAGTTTCTATTAATGTGGATTTTTTTATAATCAGACCAGAAAGACATCTCATCTCCTCTCGATTTCCACAAACGTTTTGGATACGTTTCCTGAACAAACGCCTGAGGAATTGGAGATGTAAAAGATATTAGTGGCTTAATATGAAACGAGTAGGTATGTAGTTTGTCTGCCAGTAACTGCCTTCTTCGCAGACCTTCATTATAACGATAATAAAGTAGAATTGAAGAGGAAATCATATATAATGTTATGGAAAACCAAAACCAGGGGATAGCTCATAAATACAGCACGATGGCCACGGACTCAGTTCGTTTCCCGAATTCCTGATCACTCGATGACGACGTCCATCGCCGGCAAATTAGCTCTCGGGAACTTTTACCCTTCTCGAGGGTGACTGAGTCTTCGATCACTTCGAGGCTGTGAGAGACTGACGTGGAGTTTTGGGAGTTTTCAGAGGAGAGAGAGAGAGAGAGAGAGAGAGAGAGAGAGAGAGAGAGAGAGAGATTTGTATTTGAAGTTTTATCTCATAAGTGAGTCTCTTCTTCTCTTCTTTCTGTATTCCCCTTGACCTTCTTTTACTTCCTAACGAGCAACTTAATATTATTTGGAAGCGTCTTGGATTTCAAGTCGATGGCCCTTTTGGTGGTCTTGTTCTATATGAATAGGGCTCTGCATTTTCTGAATGAAAATAATAATAAAGATATCTCCAACCAGAAAGTCATCGTTAGGTAGTGTTTTCATAAAGTCTGAAGACTTAGAAATCATTCTTAGAATCTGGGATTTCTAGGCAAATCTATCTAGGCAAAAATCAGACTATGATTTCGACTATTCCTTAAATGATTTGTCTGATAGCTGAGATTTCACAACAAACAATAAAAATCGGAATATATAAACAGTAAACATGGGAAATATATATATATATATATATATATATATATATATATATATATATATATATATATATATATATATATATATATATATATATATATATATATACGGGTTTATATACAATCTCTCACAATATTTTACAAACTATACTAATAATATTGATGATGATAATAATAATAATAATAATAATAATAATAATAAACTTTTCACCCTGAAGAAATAACTGCGTCGAAAACCTCTCACTTTCCTTTCGCATAACCTAACCAACTTTGAATCATCGTCCTAAGTGGATACAAAGTTTCGGGGGGTAGGGAGGGGGGGGAGGCTCAGTCGATCTCTCAGGAAAAGTTAGTGATATCAGCAACGTATTCAGCCATTTGAGGCAGCAACCGATTTATCGTGACCTCAGAATAAAGTTAGAGTTTATCATCGTAATTCTTGAAACTGTCCGGTTATGGTTAATAGACAGATTGGCTAAAATCATCATTTATTTATTTGTTTTTATTTACGTAGTCTGTAGAAGAACAACCAAACACTTAATAATTTAAATTTAAAGTCAGATGAGAAATGGAGTCACAAGTCGTTCCGGAAAGTTCTCAAGTGTCAATCGAAGCTTCATGTCGCTCTGGGCAACTCCCATTCAACAGAAGCGCTCTCGCGCGCCCTTTTGTCACTCCGTTACAATGGGAGTGAATTAAAAAATCCTGATAGTAGCCTGAGTCTTGAAATGGATTAGCAAATCCACCGTTAGTCTGGGTACAAAATTATTTTGGAATATATCTCTCCAGAGAGCTTCCAGGAATCTGTTCGATTCCCATTTTGAAAATGGGAATCGGAGAGATTCCCGTAAGCTCTCTCTAGAGATTTATTTCTGAATATATTTGTACCCAGACATAACTGTGGATTTGTTTCTCCATTAGGAATAATTATAATTCTTGGCTTAGTTGGTGTCGACTAAACCAACCTCTCCCTGAAGCACCCATTAAGTGTATTAAGGTCATGGAAGGGAAGAAGGGGCTCCTCAACCAACAGATATTAATAACAATTCCTGTGAAGAGGAAAACGGTATTTTGAAGAAACTTTATTTATTTTCACGAAATTCAGGCTGTCAAGTCAAGCACAAGGTAAGCACTTCCGGCCATTCAGATCTCGAGACAGTGACAAGAGGGAGCTGGAGTCGTTGGACAGCCATTAAAGACACGCAAGTAATAAATACGATGGAGGTCGAGTATCTAAATACATAGAAGTAATAGTTAGGGAGGTTGAACAGCAAGACTGATTAAAGGAAGAGAAGGGAGGTAAGGTAAAAGGCTAAAAAGAGGGTGCAGCCAGGGGCCGAAGGGACAAAATGCTGTGAATACTTTGGTATTTGTGAAGTTATTATCACCTTGGTTAAGGGGAATTTCTAGATTCCACCTAATCTATTCCCTTGGCAGGGAAATAATGGCTGTCAGCTTGACACAAGATCCAAAAGTATATATAAGAAATAATAAAAAAAAAAAAACACATCAACAAAGAAATCCCAGATTTTAAGAATGATTTCTAAGTCTTCAGACTTTATGAAAACACTACCTAACGATTACTTTCTGGTTGGAGATATCTTTATTATTATTTTCATTCAGAAAATGCAGAGCCCTGTTCATATAGAACAAGACCACCAAAAGGGCCATCGACTTGAAATCCAAGACGCTTCCAAATAATATTAAGTTGCTCGTTAGGTAGTAAAAGAAGGTCAAGGGGAATACAGAAAGAAGAGAGAAGAGATCTCACTTATGAGATAAAAATTCAAATACAAATCTCTCTCTCTCTCTCTCTCTCTCTCTCTCTCTCTCTCTCTCTCTGCGAAAACTCCAACTCCAAAGCAGTCTCTCACAGCCTCGAAGTGATCGAAGACTCAAGTCACCTCGAGAAGGGTAAAAGTTCCCGAGAGCTAATTTGCCGGCGATGGACGTCGTCATCGAGTGATCAAGAATTCGGGAAACGAACTGAGTCCGTGGCCATCGTGCTGTATTTATGAGCTATCCCCTGGTTTTGGTTTTCCATAACATAATATATGATTTCCTCTTCAATTCTACTTTATTATCGTTATTATGAAGGTCTGCGAAGAAGGCAGTTACTGGCAGACAAACTACATACCTACTCATTTCATATTAAGCCACAACTATCTTTTACATCTCCAATTCCTCAGGCGTTTGTTCAAGAAACGTATCCAAAACGTTTGTGGAAATCGAGAGGAGATGAGATGTCTTTCTGGTCTGATTATAAAAATATCCACATTAATAGAAACTATTAACACTTTAATTTTATTTTCTGATAGTAATTACAATGCGGTACATCATTCATCAATGGCTACAGCTGTTGTTTTTGCTGTGCCAGGTTTTGGAAACCAATATATCAGTCACGTTAAGCCCAGGGTGCTTGGGATAAAGAGCGTTCCGCGACGCTTAAAGTTTCAGTCAGAGATTGAGGAAAGATTCTGGAAAGCTGAAATGCTTAATAATAATAATAATAATAATAATAATAATAATAATAATAATAATAATAATAATAATAATAATAATAATAAAGATCCTTGGGAAAGGATCTTTACCATAATTTCCTCAGTCTACTCAGCTGTAAATGAGTACCTATCCCTAATAGGGTAGGGTCCAGCTATGGGTTAAATAGCAAAACTCAGCAATGATGGAAGCTGAGTAAATGAGTACCTATCCCTAATGGGGTAGGGTCCAGCTATGGGTTAAATAGCAAAACTCAGCAATGATGGAAAGAAATGAAGGAATAAACGACAACGACGTAATTGGAACCTCTGGCAACAGAGGAGCTTCGTCCGGCAACCAGGTATTCAACCCAATTGAAGGGGAAGATGGTCAGGTACTTGGAGGTTGTCATCCAGCAACTGATCACCACAACGACAGTAATCAACAGCCTGAGATTGGAGCTTCAGAAGCAAAAAGGAAGAAATGGACAAGAGAAAAATAAGGAAATTTGGAGATGCTACATCAGAAGCAACCCGACGGAGAGAGGATATAGAAGAAGATTGGTCAACATCTGGAATGAGAGGAATAACACCCCCCAAACAGAGCAGAGGCTAGCAGACCAAGGAAGGAACATAAAGAAAACGAACTGGCTCTCCCCAACAGAAAGAGAAGAACTGGAAAGGGAAATGTCACACGACAACGAATTACACGAAGACGAACTGAGAGACGATGCCACAGAAGACGACAGGGAGGATGAGGTATCAAACAATGACGCACGAAGAAACACCGACGAAGTAACAGAGAGGACGGAATGGGTAGAAAAGATTAGACAATGGATGGAGCCAGATACAGAGAGAACAAAGATCCCCTCCATGAAAGCCTACAACACCAAGAAATTAAGGGAGAAAACAAGCGAGGTCAATGATATAATGGGCATAATACACACCACAAGTATCACAGAAACAAATAACTTGGTATATGCAGGAGCAAGATTAGTAGCAGAACTGATGGGGATTCGAACACCAACACCACCAGCACAACCAACCCAAGAGAAACCAAAACAGCAACCTCCTTGGAAAAGGCGCCTGGAAAAGCAAATCATGGTGATGAGATCTGACTTGAGTAAACTGAAAGAGATGGCAGAAAAAAGGCTAAGAAGCAAGAAAACAAGGGAGGAACTGAACGAGAAATACAAAGTACAAGAGAGGGGACTAAACAACACAATAGAAGATGTAAAACAGAGGCTTAAGGCCAAAGCACATAAGATCCAATGGTACATGAACAGGAATAAGGGATACCAAAAGAACAAAGTATTCGGAACCAACCAGAAAAGACTATACAGCCAACTAAGATGGGAAGACAACCACCCAGAAATTCCTGAAGCCGAGCCAAGTAAGAGACTCTGGGAAAACATATGGAGCAATCCGGTATCACACAACAAACATGCAACACGGCTCCAGGAAGTCAAGGAAGAAGAAACAGGGAGAATAAAACAAAGATTCACAGAGATCACGACAGACACAGTCAGACACCAACTAAAGAAAATGCCAAACTGGAAAGCCCAGGTCCCGATGAAGTCCATGGATACTGGCTCAAAACAAAAACTTCAAGGCCCTACACCCACGAATAGCAGAACAACTCCAGCATTGTATCTCAAATCACCATGCACCCAAATGGATGACCACAGAAGAACATCCTTAGTACAAAAAAGACAAGAGTAAGGGAAATATAGACAGTAACTACAGGCCTATCACCTGCCTACCAATAATGTGGAAGTTACTAACAGGTATCATCAGTGAAAGACTATACAACTACCTAGAGGAGACAAACACCATCCCCCACCAACAGAAAGGCTGCAGAAGGAAGTGTAGGGGCACAAAAGACCAGCTCCTCATAGACAAAATGGTAATGAAGAACAGTAGGAGAAGGAAAACCAACCTAAGCATGGCATGGATAGACTATAAGAAAGCCTTCGACATGATACCACACACATGGCTAATAGAATGGCTGAAAATATATGGGGCAGAGGAAAACACCATCAGCTTCCTCAAAAATACAATGCGCAACTGGAATACAATACTTACAAGCTCTGGAATAAGACTAGCAGAGGTTAATATCAGGAGAGGGATCTTCCAGGGCGACTCACTGTCCCCACTACTCTTCGTAGTAGCCATGATTCCCATGACAAAAGTACTACAGAAGATGGATGCCGGGTACCAACTCAAGAAAAGAGGCAACAGAATCAACCATCTGATGTTCATGGACGACATCAAGCTGTATGGTAAGAGCATCAAGGAAATAGATACCCTAATCCAGACTGTAAGGATTGTATCTGGGGACATCAGGATGGAGTTTGGAATAGAAAAATGCGCCTTAGTCAACATACAAAAAGGCAAAGATGGGAGCAACATCAGACACATAGATGAGACAGGATACAAATACCTGGGAATAATGGAAGGAGGGGATATAAAACACCAATAGATATAGGACACGATCAGGAAAGAATATATGTAGAGACTCAAGTCAAAACTCAACGCCGGAAATATGATAAAAGCCATAAACACATGGGCAGTGCCAGTAATCAGATACAGCACAGGAATAGTGGAATGGACGAAGGTAGAACTCCACAGCATAGACCAGAAAACCAGGAAACATATGACAATACACAAAGCACTACACCCAAGAGCAAATACGGACAGACTATACATAACACGAAAGGAAGGAGGGAGAGGAGTACTAAGTATAGAGGACTGTGTCAACATCGAGAACAGAGCACTGGGGCAATATCTGAAAACCAGTGAAGACGAGTGGCTCAAGAGTGCATGGGAAGAAGGACTAATAAAAGTAGACGAAGACCCAGAAATATACAGAGACAGGAGAATGACAGACAGAACAGAGGACTGGCACAACAAACCAATGCACGGACAATACATGAGACAGACTAAAGAACTAGCCAGCGATGACACATGGCAATGGCTACAGAGGGGAGAGCTAAAGAAGGAAACTGAAGGAATGATAACAGCGGCACAAGATCAGGCCCTAAGAACCAGATATGTTCAAAGAACGATAGACGGAAATTACATCTCTCCCATATGTAAGAAGTGCAATACGAAAAATGAAACCATAAACCACATAGCAAGCGAATGCCCGGCACTTGCACAGAACCAGTACAAAAAGAGGCATGATTCAGTGGCAAAAGCCCTCCACTGGAGCCTGTGCAAGAAACATCAGCTACCTTGCAGTAATAAGTGGTACGAGCACCAACTTGAGGGAGTGATAGAAAACGATCACTCAAAGATCCTCTGGGACTATGGTATCAGAACAGATAGGGTGATACGTGCAAACAGACCAGACGGGACGTTGATTAACAAAGTCAAGAAGAAAGTATCACTCATTGATGTCGCAATACCATGGGACACCAGAGTTGAAGAGAAAGAGAGTGAAAAAATGGATAAGTATCAAGATCTGAAAATAGAAATAAGAAGGGAATGGATGGGACTTGACCAGTGGAAATCGTACCCTTAATCATAGGAGCACTAGGCACGATCCCAAGATCCTTGAAAAGGAATCTAGAAAAACTAGAGGCTGAAGTAGCTCCAGGACTCATGCAGAAGAGTGTGATCCTAGAAACGGCACATATAGTAAGAAAAGTGATGGACTCCTAAGGGGGGCAGGATGCAACCGGAACCCCACACTATAAATACCACCCAGTCGAATTGGAGGACTGTGATAGAGCAAAATAATAAAAAATAATAATAATAATAAAAATTTGAAGGAGCCCTCTTTCAAACAAGTTTTATTGAAGATATTGCTGCATCAGCTGCAAATTCAACTTGTAAATAGTCTTCTCTATTTTTCTAACAATAGCTTTCTCTCTGCTACTACAACTGGCGAGTATTGCGCCGATATTACTCATCAGGAGGAGTCAATTTCGGGGATATTGCTTAAATTTATTTATTTGTCACAGTACATGAACAAATAAAATATACAAGTCGATCTAGTGGCCAACGTTTCTCTCGGTATCATCGAGCATGACACGGCAGTGGATCGGAGTAGACTGTAGGTGTTGTCAAGATCTACTCAATATATACGGCAGTCAGCAGGGGGTCAACCGCGAGCTGCATTTTCATTGGCTGGTGGCGCAATGCGCTCCAGCTATTGTTGAAAGAAGTTTTCTTCAAGACGCTTCTCGTCGTTGAAGGTTGCGCTGTTGCAGCCTAGCTGATCGTCGAGGCTGGGGCAAGACTTCCCTGGGCGCTGTGTCACGACGGCTCGCGTTGTCATTGGCTGATGGGCTGCTTGTCTCATCTGGTATTCTTTGATCGGGAGTGTCGTTCGGTCTGGTATTATTTGTGCTATTATTTATGCACATAGGTCTCCTTAGGTTGGTGGGGAGGAATACGACACAGGAAGTGCTCTTCCTCCCCACCAACCTAAGGAGACCTATGTGCATAAATAATAGCACAAATAATACCAGACCGAACGACACTCCCGATCAAAGAATACCAGATGAGACAAGCAGCCCATCAGCCAATGACAACGCGAGCCGTCGTGACACAGCGCCCAGGGAAGTCTTGCCCCAGCCTCGACGATCAGCTAGGCTGCAACAGCGCAACCTTCAACGACGAGAAGCGTCTTGAAGAAAACTTCTTTCAACCAATAGCTGGAGCGCATTGCGCCACCAGCCAATGAAAATGCAGCTCGCGGTTGACCCCCTGCTGACCTGCCGCTATATATTGAGTAGATCTTGACAACACCTACAGTCTACTCCGATCCACTGCCGTGATCATGCTCGGATGATACCGAGAGAAACGTTGGCCACTAGATCGACTTGTATATTTTATTTGTTCATGTACTGTGACAAATAAATAAATTTTAAGCAATATCCCCGAAATTGACTCCTCCTGATGAGTAATATCGGCGCAATACTCGCCAGTTGTAGTAGCAGAGAGAAAGCTATTGTTAGAAAAATAGAGAAGACTATTTACAAGTTGAATGCAGCTGATGCAGCAATATCTTTCAATAATAATAAAAATAATAATAATAATAATAATAATAACAATATGACATTTCTCCACACAGCCCTTTTGTCACTTTTCAACATCAATCCAAAATAGCATTTATTTTGAAACAAATTTCTCCAAAATGTTTAGTGACTTGACACTTTTTCAGTTTTGAGTTTTCATCTAAAATTTAGGATATTAACGGTGTTCAACACATGACATTAGCTTTTCCTAATATAATATTTCTTCTCTCATATATGAACTAATTAAATTCACTTTTTTTTGTCAATATCTTTGAGCGATTGGCTGCTTCTGAGATTAATTATAATAATTAATGTCTATCCATTTGACAGATGGCGTCAGTGGAGTGTGAAAATGAAGTGATTATAATATAGTTTCATGAGAAATTTTTATATATTTATTTTAGTGTCTATATGACTACTTTTAGTCGGTTGTTATATATATATAATAATAATAATAACTAATAATAATAATAATATAATAATAATAATAATAATAATAATAATAATAAACCCCCCCCCAACCAAACACCTTGTTCCAGTATCCGTGTCCTTTTTTCACCCTCTGGGAAATGAAGAGTGTCCAGCTGCCTTTGTCATAAACCAATAACTTCTGAAAGGGCGAAGTTAGTATTCTGGGCCACTTTTGAGAGAGGCGCCGCCGTTGTCGAGGGAATTGTACTTTTTCCAGTTTTTTTCCCTTTTTCCGTTGAGCATTTTTTTCCCAAAAAGGAGAGATGAAGTGGTAGAAGAGGGGATAGGAGTCTATAAACTTTATTATTATTAATAGAGAACTTGAACACCGCTAAGTATTTTTCTAAGAAGAAAAAATGAATTGCGAGAGAGAGAGAGAGAGAGAGAGAGAGAGAGCAGATAAGCGGCTATAATAATAACTATTATTATTATTCAAACTGTATATAAAAATTTATCATTTGGGCGTGTGTTCATAAATAAATACAATTTAAAAACATTGAATTAAATGGCTGTACTATATATCAAACTACCGGTATATTGTTTTCAGTAATTTAGTCTGATAAAAAAAAAAGAAACCAAGTTACTACAACCAGATGACAGCAACACAAAACTCTGCAGGGACAGAACTTAACACTAATTCGCTGTTTACAAAATTACGATATTTTAATCTTGACATCGAACCGTTTGGGCCACACTGCTTCGTTGGATCCCTAAGTATCTGACTTTACGTAAAATTGAAATAACGTTGACGTAGTACTAATCAAACTCACAAAAAAAGTAAAAATCCGATAATATTTTTAGTCTAGAAGTCTAAAAGTTTGGATGTGTGAAAGTCTACAAGGCTGGAAGTATGAAAGTCGGAAAGTCTGTAAACCTGGAAGTAAAGAAACTTGGAAGATTGGAAGCCTGAAAATCTAAAATTCTGGAAGCCAGAAAGTTTAAAAATTGAAGGTAGAAATTAAAGGTGTCTTAGAAGTAGCAGTAATCAAACTAAAAAGAGGATATATAGCATTTTTACCTCTGAAAGTTTCACCGCTACATAATTATTCTGAGCCTTTACATATTCTCTCGTTATTTTCCATCCCCGTTTCCTAGAGAGAGAGAGAGAGGAGAGAGAGGAGAGAGAGAGAGAATACTTTAACTAAGGTATATATTTTTCATACACTTGTCGTCACCTTCTATAAGTACTTTGTTACTTTGTAGGTAAAGACTTTTGATATATATTCTGAAAAGTAGCATTTATAATCAAGTGCAGTAACTGTAAAATGCTTGTCACCTTATTACCAGTTCCACAATATTGCCCTTTCGTGTTATGACATCATAATATTCTAATTATATGATATTCTTTTTTTAATCAGATCACAAAGAGATTTCATTCCTGTCAATTTCCACAAATGTCTTGGATACGTTTCTTGAACAAACGTTTAAAGAATTGGAGAAGTTAAGATATATTTGTGGCTTAATATGAAACTAGTTGGTATGTAGTTTGTCTGCCAGTAACTGCCTTCTTCATAGACCTTCATAATAACGATGATAAAGTAGTATTGGGAGGGGAAATCGCGTATTATGTTCTGGAAAACCAAAACCAAGGGATAGCCCATCAATACAGCACGAAGGCCACAGATTAAGTTCGTGTCCCGAATTCCTGATCTCTAGATAACGACGTCTATCGTCGGCAATTTGGCTATCGGGAATTTGCCGTTCTCGAGGTGTGACTTGGGTCTTCGATCATTTCGAGGCTTTGAGACTCTGCTCTGGAGTTGGAGGTTTTACTGAGAGAGAGAGAGAGAGAGAGAGAGAGAGAGAGAGAGAGATTTGTATATGAAGTCACATCTCGTGAGATCTCTTCTCTCCTCTTTCTGTGTTTCCCTTGGCCTTCTATGACTTCCTGATGAGGACTTCAATATTCTTCGGAAGCTTCTTGAATTTCAAGCCAGTGGCCCCTTTGGTGGGCTTGTTCCATATGAATGGGGTTCTTCACCTTCTGGATAATAATATTCATAATTATATCTCCAACCAGAAATTCATCGTCACGTGTTGTTTTCATAAAGTCTGAAGACTTGGAACCAATTCTTAGACTCTGGGATTTATTTGTGATAGCGGTGATGTGTTTTTTATTATTTCTTATATATTCTTTTAGATCTTGTGTCAAGCTGACAGCCATGATTCCCCTGCCAAGGGAATCAGTTAGGTGGAATCTAGAAATTCCCTTTAACCAAAGTGATAACTTCACAAATACCAAAGAATTACCAGCATTTTGTTCAAGACATAATCACTAAAGAGTGTCTACAGCGTCCCTTCGGCCCCTAACTGCACCCACTTTTAAGCCTTTTACTTTACCTCCCTTCTCTTCCTTTCATCATTTTTGCTGTTCAACCTCTCTAATTATTACTTCATGCATTTAGATACTCGATCTCCATCGTATTTATTACCTGGATGCCTTTAATGGCTGTCCAACCGCTCCAACTCCCTCTTGTCAATGTCTTGAGCTCTGAATGGCCGGAAGTGCTTACCCAGTGCTGGGCTTGACAGCCTGAATTTCGTGAAAGTAGATAAAGTTTCTTTAAAATATCGTTATCCCCTTCACAGGAATTATAATTATGTTTGTTGGTTTAGGAGTCCAGAGGTCCAAACCAGCCGCTTGTTCCCTTTCATGACCTTGCTACACTTAAAGGGTGCTTCAGAGAAAGGTTGGTTTAGTCGACACCAACTAAGCCAAGAATTACAATTTTTCCTTTTAAATTCCCTAATTTACACAACATTCACCTTAATGGAGAAGCATATCCAGTTATGAATGGGTACAAATACATATATTCAGAAAATAAATCTCTACAGAGCTTACGGGAATCTGTCCGATTTATTTTTGTATATATTTTCCTACCCATAGATAACTGTGGTTTTGTTTCTCATTTCAAGAATCGTGCTACTATGAAGACTTTCTAATCCACTCCCATTGTGACTAAGAATAAATGCATGTGCGTTTGAAAATGTTCATTACTTAATGACATAAGGGCGCGCGAGAGCGCTACCATTGAAAATGGGAGTTGATTGGTTGCAATAGAATGTTGTCCAGAGTAAAATGAAGTTACGATTGACGCTTCAGAACTTTCCTGTGGGACTTGTGACTACACTGTTTTATCATATTGATTTTAAGTTTAAATGACTAATGTGTATGGTTGTGCTTCTACAGACTACGTAAGTAAAAACACAAACAAATGACGATATTAGCTAATATGTCTAGTAGCCATAACCGCCCAGTTTTAAAGAAATAAGACGATAAACCATAACTTTATTCTGAGGCCACGATAAGACAGTTTTAAGGATTTCGTATCTGCTTTGGATGATGATTTAAAGTTCGTTAGATAAGGTGAAAGGAAAGTGGGAGATTTTTTGGTGCAGGGTTTTTATTTTTTCAGGACGGGAAGTTTATCTATTTTGTTTTCTGTCAACTTCTGAATTACCTTAACGTTCATTTTCATCTGTCCACCTCTTGTGAAATACTCTATAGCAAGGACCCTCTCCAATCCATTCTGACTTGAGATTTATATTCATGAATACAAACTTTTTCGCAACACGAATAAACGAGAAATGTTATGAGAGACAAATTGTACAACAGACTGAATCCGTAAGGGGGTTAAATGAAGAGGAATGAAAGAGGGGGATGAATTATTATTCACCGAAACAAAGTTCGTCCCATATTTATGGTCATTCGAGGAAGTATACTTTTCCGTGACGAGTGATTTATGAGTCGTTATAATTTTGTAATGAGAGAGAGAGAGAGAGAGAGAGAGAGAGAGAGAGAGAGAGAGAGAGAGAGAGAGAGAGAATCCTGGAAACTGGAGAACTGTCCCACTTTGCAAACCCGACGAGATAATTGGTTCCAGTAACACGAGAGGAATAAAGCGACCAGATGGTTTCCTCTGATTGGTCCATGTCCGGAGGTAATTTTGGGAACTGGAATTAGATTCTGGAACGGGAATCTCTTCAGCAATGTGAAGATGTAGCTTCTATTAACACTAAGGGTTTTAGGCCTATGGAATGTGGGTTAAGTCTCGTGCAACAGAGAGAAGATAGAACATTTTCTTGCATTAAAACTCATTGTGACTTCTACATTTTTAGACTTTCAAATTTTTAGACTTTCAGCCTTGCGAATTCAGAATGCTAGACTGTCAGATTTCTAGACTTGTAGACTTTCAGAATTCTAGGGTTTCAGACTTCTAGTCTTTTAGGTTTCTAGGTTTCTAGGTTTCAAAATTTTCGACTTTCAGATTTTTAGACTTTTAGATTTCTAGACTTTCAGATTTCTACACTGTCATACTTTGAAACTTTCAGATTTCTAGACTTTCAGACTTCAATACCATTATACTTCTACGCTTTCAGATTTATAGACTTCCAGACCTTCAGACCTTTAGACTTTCAGGCTTTCAGACTTTTAGATTTTCAGACTTTTAGACTTTCAGACTTCCAGACATTTAGACATATAGACTTCAAGGCTTTTAGACTGTCAGAATTCTACACTTTCGGGCTTCCAGAGTGTTAGACTTTCAGCATTCCAGACTTTTATGTCTTGTAGCTTTCCAGACTTTTAGCTTTTCAGACGTCCAGAGTTTTAGACTTCCAGGCTTCGAAACGTTCAGATCTTAAGGCCTGCAGACTTTTAGACTTCCAGTGTCCCACACTTTTAGACCTAAACTTTTTTACTTCTAGACTCTCAGGCTTCCAGAGTTCTAGACTTTGACTTCCAGGCCTTTAGACTTCTAGACTTTAAGCATGGAATGTGCCAAATAATCAAGCTTTTTGACACCATATGCTTTCAGTCTGCACCAAAAATATTTGTCCAAGGACTCTTCACTGTCATGGTCCAGTGATTCAGAAAGAAACATAAACAACAATAAATAATATATTTAATATATCATTTTAAACGCAGAATGATAAATAGAAGCGAGAAGATGAATGCATAGTTAGTCAATGTGGTCGTGATGTTGGTTTTTGTGTTTCCTTTCGAC
Source organism: Macrobrachium nipponense (assembly GCF_015104395.2). NCBI lineage: Eukaryota > Metazoa > Arthropoda > Malacostraca > Decapoda > Palaemonidae > Macrobrachium > Macrobrachium nipponense. The sequence continues at coordinate 63,483,882 of NC_061095.1, forward strand.
CTGTTAATCATTATCAGTTCCTGAGGTTGGGGAAGGAATCCTCGGATGGAAAGGTTGATTTTGAAGTCGAGAAGGATCTCTCTCTCTCTCTCTCTCTCTCTCTCTCTCTCTCTCTCTCTCTCTCTCTCTCTAAACTGAAGGATTCCAAGCGCCCTTCACTCCTCCCTCTCGGAATATGGAATCATCTTCTAATAGGCTGTTCCAAAATCCTATTAAAAAGCTATTAAAAATGCTGTTCGAAAATGCTATTCCAAATTGCTGTCCAAAAATTCTGCTCAACAATGCTCCGAAAATGGTGTTCAAAAGTGCTGTCGAAAATTCTGTATAAACAATGCTGCCAAAAATGCTGTTTTAAAAGGTTGCTAAAAATGCTGTTCGAAAATGCTGTCCCAAAAGGCTGTTTCAGAATTCTGTTTGTAAGTGCATTTCCATAATGTATTAAAATTGCTGTTCAGCAATGCTGTTCGAAAATGGTAATTCAAAATGCTGTAAAAAATGCTGCCCGAAAATGCTGCACAGGTATTCAGGTCACATTTAATAATTCTGCATACTAAGATATTTTTCAATCTTTTTTTTATTTATATATCTATGAAGTAATACCATCGCTTTTCAATTGACAGAGAAATTATGGTGGGCATTTAATAACAGAGGAATGAATTCCTCTGCCAAAGGTGAGGATTATGAATAATGCTCTCTCTCCGGGAGGAAACATTTGTAATATGAAGCTTCACTACCTGATCAGGGGTAGACACGGGAGATATACAAGCCTCAGCATTTTAATGAACTTGGGAAAATATTCGTTGTCAGATGTATAATTAAGACGCAAGATTATGGATCAGTAGAGGTGAATGTTCATCTAGATAATTTAAGTGTATATATGTAAGTATGTATGAACATAGTAACACCCGCTATATATCACAAATTGTAACAACCTTCACTATTCAATTCGCTATTCAGGGAACACAACACACTTTCAAGTAAAAGGTATACCGTAATGAGATCAGGAAGGGGTAATGTAAATATTGTGTATATTTCTTAAGGTTAATAAAGCTTCTTATGAAAAGAAGGACCGCAATACAGTTTGCATATTCCACTTCGCTCCAGTCACCAGTAAAGCCTTGACATTTGGGGACAATACAAAAGCCCTTTTTGTCCTCCAGAGGAAAGAATTTCCTCAGCTCCTTTCCTCCGAGTGAGGAACCCATTGAGTTTCCTCTCTCTCCCTTTGGGGCTGTGAGAGTTCGAGGAGAGGGAAAGCACTTAAATGATAATTATCATTAAACTTTAAAGGCTCTGTGGAGGACGATTCAAGGCCTCATAATGTGTGATTATGCTGTTCCTTCCAATTGGAGCCTTCTTGGCCTCAGAAGGTGTTTGGGGACGTTTGCTTTATCCGTAATGATTATTGGTTTGCTTTTTTCTTTCGTCGCGGAATTGGAAACTTGATCGGGGCTGAGTCGCACCAAAGGTTCGTTGCTTCTGAAATGGATTTTTTTTTTTTTTTTTTTTTTTTTTTTGGCCGAAATTAGTCGTTGTGATTTTTATATAGAGACTAAGTAAGATATCAATATGCATAGCTAATGAATCATTTAAAATTAGAAGCCAACTTTCATTTTTCGAAACTCTTGCAGCTCGGCCATGAAAAAAAAGAATTATAAGTCTTACATCCAGGTCTTAGACTGACTGAAGAAGCAACTGATTCTAAGTAAAAATTATTAATTCAGAAGCTCCAGGAACCAATAAATATTCATTCGTAATGTGAAAAGACGAGGGTCGGAATTCATGCATCAATTAATGACGGGAAATACTAATAATCTTCGTTCATGATTCATGATACCTATTTAGACTTCCCTAAAGCTTCTAGGAACAACTGAAAGCTCTCCCCTTCTTCCATGGCTGACGAATGCCGAAAGAAAGTAGAAAAGAAAGGGAAGAGAAAGTAACTATATCATCCAGAGAGGTTAAATTCCAGTTCGCGAAAAGAGGCATTTGAAGCCACGAAGAAAAGAAAGAGGCATTAAAAGACTTGTAAAATTTCCCAAGTGAATACTTCCTTGTACCAACGAGGTTCAGGTTACCTGGGGAGAGAGAGAGAGAGAGAGAGAGAGAGAGAGAGAGAGAGAGAGAGAGAGAGAGAGAGAGGCAAACATTGTAGTCTGAGCGAACAAGGGTAATTGATGACCCTTTGAAGTAAACTGACGATGTAAACATCTCCCTTTTCATATCTGATGCTTTTTCCTTCGTGTTCCAAAACGCTGGCAACTGGAAACTTTCAGATTTGTGGAAACGATTTTAATGATATGCAAATTGTTTAGTTTGATGATGAACGTGAATAAATGCGTAGAAATCCTATAAACATGTGAAGGATCCACTAATTGATAAAGTAGATAGCCTGTGCTATTCAGTGATCTTTCCCCTGCAGAAAAAGAGGAATTAGAAAAACAGAGAAACTTAAATATCAAACAAATATGCTGATCTTGCCATATTTTTTCTGATAAACGTGTACAAGAGGGTCTCCTTCCTAAATATTATTATTATTATTATTATTATTATTATTATTATTATTATTATTATTATTATTATTATTATTATTATTATTATCTAAATAAAAAATAAAAGTACTTAAAAACAACGAACATGAAAAAGAATCTTTTTAATTTTACTAAACTTTTATTTGCATCTACAATAGAATGACACTCCTTTTTTCACCCCACGTTTGCTGCCCTAAGCATAAACCTTGTGGAGGAGTACTGCCGCCAGTGCACCTCACGCCGTACACTGTGGGCATTACTTGAAGGCTCTTTGCAGTGTCCCTTTGGCCTCTAGCTGGTCATTTTGCTGTACCTCCGTTCTTAGTCTCTTTCTTCCATCTTATTTTCCACCCTCTCTTAACAAATGTTTCATAGTGCAACTGCTTTGAGGTTTTCCTCCTGTTACACCTCTCAGGCCCTGTTGTTCTCAGTTTCCCTTTCAGGGCTAAATAACCTCATGGATCGCAGTGCTTGGCTTTTGGGATATATTTTATATCATCCCATTCATTTTACAATGTAACCTGGCAGATCACAATAAACTGCAGAAGATAATTGAACCACAAGACCCAGGTGTTGTCTACGGATTTCGATTCCATTTGCAGGTATTAAATTGCAATATACTGAGGATGACAGCTACAGAGCCTCTGCCTCCTGTATGTCCTGAACACAAAAAGCAAAGCGAACCAGCTTTAATCAAGTTATAGTACAGATACTTTTATGGAAAATGATGCAGTGATTAGGTTTTGCCCACAAAGCAGAACTTGACTTTTCCTTTTATTATGAGCAACAGATAATGAACGTCAGCTTCTTCACCAACAAAAGTGTCTTTGAGCAAAATCGCCTTTATAGAATATAATAAGGTAAATTTCTTGTTTTTATATATTATTTGAATTCATCCTAAAATATTCAGTATGTATAATTTTCTCACATTCTCTGAGGAATTCTTATGAATTTTCTTTTTTCTTTTTATTGAAAGGGTCTTAATTAGAGTTTACTGTTGTTCACGTTCACTCATCATGTAAAATTTTTTTGTATTTTAGTTTCCTTGCAAAGAATATACTTACGGTCACTCAAAAAGGTGGCAAAATATATATATATATATATATATATTATATATATATATATATATATATATATATATATATATATATATCTATATATATATCATATATATATATACATATATATATATAATATATATATATATATATATATATATATATATATATATATATATATATATATATATGTATATATATATATATATATATATATATATATATATATATATATATATATATATATATATATATATATATATATATATATATATATATATATATATATATATATATATATACTAATTATAAGAGCAATATAACTTGATTTATGTTGGTTTTAAAGTGATATAGAAATAGAAAGTGGAACGCATCTGATTCTATAGAGAGAAGTGAATAAAATCTAAAAGTGACACATAAGCAGTGTTTAAAATATTGTGCAGCCAAATGCAGACATCTGCTGAGAAGATATTCAAATGAACATACCACGTTAAAGGAATCTATAGTTTCAGATACATTTCATGATAGCTATGGCCTCAACTTTGACTCTCATCCACTTCGGTGGAAGGGGAAGTCAAGTCCATCACAAAGGTTTTTTTGGGGCGGTAAAAGGATGCAACTTTCAACTCTGATCCCGGGACTGTATCCATCATCCTTACATAAAGGGAAAGAAGTGTTGGACCTCACGAACCCATTATCAGCCTCGGTGGATATTCCGTCTTGTTACGTTTCTGCGTTTATTTACTACTTTTATTTTGCCATCTATGTTTGTGAATATTTTTTATCATCTATGTTTGTGAATGTGTGTTGTGTTTGTGTGTGTCAATGTATATCGTATTACTTTGCTTAGATTCTAGAGGACATGTCAAAACTGAGACATCCAGAGTATCCGAAATAATTCTCATTTTTATAGATAAGCATTTTTCTCTGAGTGTAGAATTCCAAAATTTCACTCAGGGATTCCCTGCCTTCGTTTATCGACTACGAGACCTCACCTAGTCAGGTGTGGCACTCTTGCGTGAAATTCGAATGAAATAAAAAAGAAAATTCCAGTGCTTCTCAATACTTGGCCATCTTTGCACTACCTACTTCGGAAGACCTTTGCATATTGCAGAGTTGCGTTGCAATACTTCCTTCTTTTTCATAAGGTGGTGAATTTTAACATAACTGTTCGCCTTCTTTTTTCATCAAACGTACCAAATTGCAGACCTCTAGTCTCAGTAGTTTTTATTATATCTAAGGTTAAAGTTAGGTGCCAACAACACAGGCTGAAAGTTTCATGGGCCTTGGCTGAGAGTTTCATACAGAATTATACGTTGTATAGTAAAGTCGATTGCGCCCAAGAATTTTCAGCTCATTTGTATTTCTTTTTTTTTAAGCTAATGTATTTTAACTTAATTTTTTGGCTTATTTTTACACGTATCTTTTTGTCTGTTTTACATTTTTGTAATTGAACTATTTATGATCCAGGCTCTCTCTCTCTCTCTCTCTCTCTCTCTCTCTCTCTCTCTCTCTCTCTCCAACTGAACGTCGAGAAATACTTCCGTGTTAAAGAGGCACCGCTTCTGGAATACATGTTATTCTCAGTCACGGGTTGAGGGACGAGGAAGAACCGGGGTTTGAGGAACCGGGGTTTTAGGGATCAGAATTTAGGGAACCAGAGTTCGAGGAACCACAAATTGAGGAACCACAATTTGAGGAACCACAATTTGATGAACAAGAGTTTGAGGAACCGTAGTTCGAGGAACCAGATTTTGAGAACCTAAGTCTGAGGAACCAAATTTTTGAGGAACCACCCGTGGTGAAGATTCCATCAAATTGAAAGCTGATCAAGAGTTGATGAGGCAAGCATATATATTAGAAAGCTAATTGATTCATCCTAGTATATATATGACAAGAGCGAAATAATATCATAATATAAAAAAACTCCCCAGGATTTTATATAAAAAAAAATAATTCCCAATTGACTCTTTTTTTTCGGATCAGAGAAAAGGAAAATGCAGTGAAAGTCTCAGCGATTTCTCAAACGATTTCCTAAAATGAAAGGAGAAGGTTCCCGCGATGTCTAGGGAGAGAAAAATTTGGGCCATTCCTGCTACCTCACTATTGAGGGTCACCGGATTTTTGGGTAGTGAAAAAAAAGTCTTGTTCGTGCGAATTTCTCGACTCTTTTTAATATAACTCGTTTTATGGAAAACTGCTCAAATTAATTGACGGTATAATGACATTATGAAATACTCTCCTGTGTGGAAGAATCCAGACAGATTTCATTAAGAAGTGATCTCTTCTTTCTGTAATTCTCTTGACCATCTGCTACTTCTTTCGAATAAATACAATGATATTATTATTATTAATTCCTTTGAATAATAATAATAATAATAATAATAATAATAATAATAATAATAATAATAATAATAATAATAATAATAATAATATTGATAATAATATTCTTTTGAAGCTTGAATTTCAAGTCAGTGGACCCTGTGGTGGGCTTTTCCATGAATAGGGTTCTTCATCTTCTGAATAATAATAATAATAATAATAATAATAATAATAATAATAATAATAATAATAATAATATGACAACTCCCTCTACACTGCTTTTGTTCGCTTTTTAACGTCTCCATAATGTTCAGTGAAATATCATCTAAAATTTAGGATATTAACGATGCTCAACACATGACATAGCTTCCCCTAAAATTATATTTCTTCTATAAATAAAATCCAAAAATATTTCTCTTCTAGGAATTAATTAAATCACCTTTTTTTTTTGCAGTATCTTGGAGCGATCGGCTGCTTCTGGGATTAATTCAAATAACTAATGTGTTCTCATAATGACAGCTGGCGTCAGTGGAGTGAGAATGAAATGATATAACTTATTTTCATGAGTAATTTTTATTTATGTACTTTAGTGTTTATATGATAGTTGCAAGGGGTTATATATATATATATATATATATATATATATATATATATATATATATAATATATATATATATATATATATATATTATAAAACCAAACACCTGGTTCCAGCATCCGTGTCCTGTTTTCACTATACTTGAAATGAAGAGTGTCCAGCTGCTTTCTGAAAGGACGAGAGAGAGAGAGAGAGAGAGAGAGAGAGAGCAGATAAGCGTCTACAATTATTATTATTATTCAAACTGTATTTTAAAAAAAATTTTATTTGTGTGTTCATAAAGGAAATACAATTTAAAAAATTGAAATAAGTGGCTGTACTATACGTTATTAAATTGCCAGGAATTTTTCATATTAATTTTGCCTGTTTAAAAAAAACTAAGTTACTACAACCACAAAAACTCTGCAGGGACAGAACTTGACACTAATTCGCTGTTGACAAAATTGAGATATTTTCATCTTGACATCGAATCGATTGGCATCACTGCAGCTTCCCTGGATCTCTGCATCTGATTTGATGCATAATTGAAGTGATATTGACGTAGCACTGATCAAACTCATAAAAAAAAGTAAAAATTCGGTAATATTTTTAGTCTGGAAGTCGGTAAGTATATAAGACTGGATGTCTGGAAGTCGGAAAGTCTGGAAATCTGGGAATCTAAAAACCTGGAAGTCTGACAGTGCAAAATCTGGAAGTAAAAAAGTCCAGGAGACTGGGAGTCTCAAAATCTAAAATTCAGGAATCCTGAAAAGTCAAAAATTCTGAAAGCCAGAAAGTCTAAAAGTTGAAAGTAGAAATTAAAGTGCTTTAGACGTAGCAATAATCAAACTAAAAAGAAGAAAAAACAGTAAAAATCGATTTATATATTTTTAGCTCTGAAAGTTTCACCGCTACATAATTATTCTGTGCCTTTACAGATTCTCTCGTCGTTATTTTCCATTTCCGTATTTCCCAGAGAGAGAGAGAGAGAGAGAGAGAGAGAGAGAGAGAGAGAGAGAGAGAGAGAGAGAGAGAGAGAGAGAGAGAGAGAGAGAGAGAGACTGGTCTGCACTATTCTTCTGTTGCAAAAACGCAAAAAAAAGCTGCTGTAGGTGGTTTACCTGATAAGGCTTCGTCAAACAAATGGTCCGGTGGATTGGTATTTTCCCATTCCTGGCTGGTAAACAGTGGACGAAATGTTACCAGATGTTGTAAAGAGAGAGAGAGAGAGAGAGAGAGAGAGAGAGAGAGAGAGAGAGAGAGTACTTTTCCAGCTATGGTATATATCTTATACCCTTGTCGTCACCTTCTATAAGTAGTTTGTTACTTTGTAAGTAAAGTCTTCTGATATATATACTGAAAAGCAGCATTTATAATCAAGTGCAGTAAAATAATTGCCACCTTATTAAGAGTTTCTCAATGCAGTAACTTCGTGTCATGACATAATGATAATCTTAATTACTTTTCTTTAATTAAACACCAAAGACATTTTATTTCCTCTCGATTTCCACAAACGTTTTGGTTACGTTTTCTGAATAAACGTCTGAGGACTTGGAGACGTTAAGAGATATTTGTGGCTTAATATGAAACGAGTAGGTATTTAGTTTGTCTGCCAGTAACTATTGCCTTGTTCACAGAACTTAATATTATAACGATAATAAAGTAGAATTGGGATGGGAAATCACGTATTTTGTTCTGGAAAACCAAAACCAGGGGCTATACCATCAATACATCGAGAAGGCCACAGATTAAGTTCGAGTCCCGAATTCCTCATCTCTAGATAACGACGACCATCGTCGGCAAATTGGTTATCGGGAACTTTTACTCCTTCTCGAGGTGTGACCTGAGTCTTCGATCATTTTGAGGCTCTGAGACTCTGGTCTAGAGTTGTGGAGGCCTCAGAGAGAGAGAGAGAGAGAGAGAGAGAGAGAGAGAGAGAGAGAGAGAGAGAAAAGTTAAGTATATGTTAGTTTTACCAGACCACCGAGCTGATTAACAGCTCTCCTAGGGCTGGCCCGAAGGATTAGAAATTTTTTGTGGCTAGGAACCAATTAGTTACACTTGCAACGGGACCTACAGTTTATTGTGGGATCGGAACTACATATATCGAGAAATGAATTTATATCACCAGAAATAAATTCCTCTAATTCCGCGTTGGCAGAGCCGAGAATCGAACTTAGGATCACCGGATTGGTAAGCGAGCGCGAAAACTACTCGTCCAACGAGGAACTAGAGAGAGAAAGAGAATTTGTATTTGAAGTTTTATCTCATAAGTGAGATCTCTTCTCTCTTCTTTCTGTATTTCCCTTGACCTTCTCTTACTTCCTAATATTCTTTGGAAACTTCTTGAATTTCAAGCCAGTTGCTCCTATGGTAGGCTTGTTCCATATGAATAGAGTTCTTCGTCCTCTGAATAATAATAATATTAATAATTATTATATCTCCAACCAGAAATTCATCGTCACGTAGTGTATTCATAAGGTCTGAAGACTTGGAACTCATTCTTAGACTCTCTGACATTTCTTTGTGATAGCGGTGATGTGTTTTTATTATTTCTTATATATTCTTTTAGATCTTGTGTCAAGTTGACAGCCATGATTCCCCTGCCAAGGGAATTAATTAGGTGGAATCTGGAGATTCCCCTTAACCAAAGTGACAACTTCACAAATACCAAAGAATTAACCATCATTTTGTTCAAGACATCATCACTAAATGGTGTTTGAAGCGTCCCTTCAGCCCCTGGCTGCACCCACTTTTTAGCCTTTTACTTGACCTCCGTTGTCTCCCTTTCATCAATCTTGCTGTCCAACCTCTCTAACTATTATCTCTTGCATTTTGATACTCGGTCTCCATCGTCTTTATTGCCTGGTGTTCTTTAATGGCTGTCCAACCCCTCCAACTCCCTCTTATCACTGTCTTCATCTCTGAATGGCCGGAAGTGCTTACCCAGTGCTTGACTTGACAGCCTGAATTTCGTGAAAATAAATAAAGCTTCTTCAAAATATCGGTTTCCTCTTCACAGGAATTGTAATTATATCTGTTGGTTGAGGAGTCCAGACGTCCAAACCAGCCCCTTTGTCCCTTTCATGACCTTACTATACTTAAGGGGTGATTGAGGGAAAGGTTGGTTTAGTCGACACCAACTAAGAAAAGAATTATAAATATTCCTTTTAAATTCCCTAATTTACACAACATTCACCTTAATGGATAAACAGATCCACAGTTATGTATGGATATAGATATATTTAGAAAATAAATCTCTACAGAGAGCTTACGAGAATCTGTCCGATTCCCCTTTTGGAAATGGGAATCGAACAGATTCCCGAAAGCTCTCTGTACAGATCTATTTTAAAATATTTTCCTACCCATACATGACTGTGGATTTGCTTCTCCATTTCAAGACTCTGGCTACTCAGAGGATTTTTTAATCCTTTCCAGTAATAACTCTCGATTACATGTGCGAATGAGAGCTCTTCCATTCAGTGGGAGTTGATTGGTTGCGACTGAATGTTGCCCAGAGTGACATGAAGCTACGATTGACACTTGAGAACTTTCTGGAATGACTTGTGATTCCATTTCTCATCTCATTTTAAATTTAAATGGCTGTGTTTGGTTGAAATTCTGCAGACTACGTAAATCAAAACACAGGTAAATAAATGATGATTTTAGCTACTATACCTGCTAGCCATAACCGCACAATTTCAAGAAATACGACGATAAACGCTAACTTTATTCTGAGGCCACAATAAGACAGTTTCTGCCTCAAATGGCTGAATACGTCGCTGATATCACTAACTTTTCCTGGGAGATCGGCTGAATTTTCTTTTTATTGATTCCGTATCCTCTTGGGACGATAATTCAAAGTTGGTTAGATTAAGCGAAAAGGAAGTGGTAGGTTTTCAGTGCAGATTTTTTTTTTCTTTTTTTTTTCTAGGGCCGGAGGTTTTTCGCCTTTTAGTTTGTAATAATTTTGTAAGAATATTCGGTAGAGTTGACAGTCGCAAAGGGAGTCAGAGGCATTCCTAGGACTCTGGAATCTCGAGATACACAGAGAGGACTGACTGACAGAGAGAGAGAGAGAAAGAGAGATATACCCAGTTAAAGAGTGACACATTGAGAGAAAACGTAAAGTGGTAGTATTGAGGTTTTGGAATGATTTCGTTTCGTGTTACTTCTATGTATAGATGTATAAATATATGATTAACACACACAAGCATATATATATATATATAGATATATATATATAGATATATATATATATAGATATAATATATATATATATATATATATATAGATAGATATATATATATATATAGATATATATATATATATATATATATATATATATATATATATATATATATAGATAATATAGATATATATATATATATATATATATATAGTATATATATATATATATATATATCTATATATAGATATATATATATATATATATATATATATATATATATATATATATATATAGAGAATATAGATATATATATATAGATATATCTAAATACTATATATATATATATATATATATATATAATATATATATATATATATATATAACATATATATATATCATATAGATATATATATATATAGATATATATATATATATATATATATATACTATATATATATATATAAATATAGATATATATATATATATATATATATATATATATATATATATATATATATATATATATATATATATATACATATCACACAGTATATGTATATATATATATACATAGTATATATACATGTATGATATTCATCTGTCAACCTCTTCTGAATCACATTATAGCAAGGACCCTCTCCAATCCATTTTGACTTGAGATTTATATTCATGAATTCAAACTTTTCCACAACACGAATAAACAAGAAATGTTATGAGAGACAAATTGTATAAACAGACTTAACACGGAATGGGGTTATATGAAGAGGAATGAATAACAGGGATGAATTATTATTCACCGGAACTGAAAGTTCATCCCATAAATTCGGGTCATTGTAAAGGGGATTCGTCATATTTATGATCATTCGAGGAAAATTTTGTAATGACAGAGAGAGAGAGAGAGAGAGAGAGAGAGAGAGAGAGAGAGAGAGAGAGAGAGAGAGAGAATCCTGGAAACTGGAGAACTGTCCCACTTTGCAAACCCGACGAGATAACTGGTTCCAGTAACACGAGAGGAATAAAGCGAACAGACGGTTGTCTCTGATTGGTCCATATCCGGAGACTATTTTGGGAACTGGAATTAGATTCTGGATGGGAATCTCTTCAGGAATGTGACGATGTAGCTTTCATTAACACTAAGGGTTTCAGGCCTATGGAATGTGGATTAAGCCTCCTACAACAGAGAGAAGAAGATAGAAAATTGTCATGCATTAAAACTTCTTGTGACTTTCAGACTTTTAGACTTTCAGGTCTTACGAATTCAGAATGCTAGACTGTCAGATTTCTAGACTTGTAGACTTCCAGACTTTTAGACTTCCAGATTTCTAGGGTTTCAGACTTCTAGTCTTTTAGGTTTCTAGACTTTCAGATTTCTAGACTTTCAGACTTCTGAACGTTTAGACTTCCATACTTTTAGACTTCTACACTTCCAGATTTATAGGTTTTCAGATTATAGACTTCGAGTTTTTCGACAGCTAGACTTCAGACTTTTAGACTTCCAGACCTCCAGACCTTTAGACTTTCAGGCTTCCAGACTTTTAAACCTACAAACTTCCATATTTCTAGACCTTCAGACTGATAGTCTTAAAAAAAAAAAGAGCAGCGGAATCTTCCAAGAGCTAAAACCTTCAATGACTTAAAAAAAAAAAAAAAAAAAAAAAGTCGTTTGTATCCGAAACTCTTCTCGGTTTCTGTTCGATCTCCGTCTGAAACAGAGTTTGTGTGTATATATAGGCCTAAGAGAGCGTTAGTTCCGTCGGTGCACCTCACGTGGGGCACTGTAGGCATTGCTATGCGATGTTTTTAGCGTCCCTTCTGCCCCTAGCTGCTGCCCATATTTTTTAGCATTTTACTTGACCCCCATTCCTGTTCCTTTCTTTAGCCTTGCTGTCCAACCCCTCTAACTATTACTGCGTAGGATAACTGTTTTTTTTTTTTTTTTTTTTTTTTTTATCTCCAGTTCCACCTTTAGGTGAGTAGAGGAAAAGACCCCATATAGACTCCACTTTTCTAGCCCCTGACGCCCCCAGGGGGGGGCCCCCCCAAAGGGCGTGGCATATACTCCCCCCGTCTCCCTGATTAGGCTCATGTACGTACGTTTGAGGCCTAAAAAGGGGCGAAACCCCCGCACCAAAATGCGTGCCACCCCGACCCCATATAAGACTCCACTTGTCTGAGGGGGTGTGGCCACCCAAAATCGACCCCATATGAGACTCCACTATTCTTGGGGCGTGGCCACCCCTGACCCCAAATTGACTCC
>NC_061095.1:63497318-63524361 GCF_015104395.2 Macrobrachium nipponense
AAACCTTCAAAAGGGAGTTTCCGGGAAATTTAAAAAAAAAAAACTAGAGAAAATATGAATTAATCCTGAAGCACGTCAGAAAGTCTTCCCTTCAACGTGTAATTAGTACATTACACCAATTTTATCCATCGACAGAAAATTCTCGACTTAAAAACGTTGACTCACTTTTATGATGGATTGAAAAGTTCGAGAAATTTTGAAATTAAGATCTTTACTTTTCCACCTGAAGGAAATATAGCTGAAATAAGACTAGCTAATCTCCACATCCCCTCCGTCGTTTCTCTTCGGATTTGTTAAAAAAGTTTAAAAGTCTACAAATCACAAATCAATAAATGAAATAGTCTTTGAAGACTAATTAGTTCTGAACTGTAGTTCCTCTTAAGTTCTTAGTATTTTCCACTTCTGAAGATACCTGGAGAATCTGTAAGTACGTTTGTGAAGAGAGAGAGAGAGAGAGAGAGAGAGAGAGAGAGAGTGCTGAAAGCAGGTGTAAGGCCGCTGAACGTCCAGAAGAGAGGAAAAGGAGATAGAATCGGGTGAGGAAATGAAGTGAGGAACGCCACTTGAGGAGACACTGAGGAAAGAGGCGGAAGTGAATTCCTAGGATGCCTCACGAGATTAGCAACTGCTATGGCCAAACGGACGTTTGTTTACTCAAATAAAACAGGTCAAAGGTCAAAATTTGATGTGCCGATAAGTCATTTTTTCTTAAAGTAAATCGTGATGATATCACCAAACGACGCTGGCAATAAAATGTCGAATCAGTTAGACCTAATATCGTCTGCTTCAACTCAGATCCAGCTCAATCTGGGGTGAAAAAAAAAAACTTCCTTTGAGCTAAATGGGGCCGTTTTAAAAGAACGCTTCTATCCCCCTCCTGTAACGGACCCAGATAATGGAGGAAATATCTATGAATCAGATCTATTATCTTACTACCATTGCCAAGCGCTTCATAGATACTCGTACTATGTAAGGGCCATTTGCCTTACACTATAACAAGGGCTTCGCAGCAATTTGCCGAGTTAATAAAATCATATTTAAGGGGTAGTTGGCATTAAGCGACGCCCTTCTGCAGGCGTGATGGCTCTCCAGGAATGCATTATGATTTCAGACATCAAGGGAAGTGAACCAGAAGGAATTTGGGTCGTAAAAAGGAGACTGAATCTTTGCAATATCAGGAAGGGTAACTATGCGTTTTTGCAAGTGCCCTTTGTGGCGTTTTATGGTCATTAATACTATAAACTCTCTCTCTCTCTCTCTCTCTCTCTCTCTCTCTCTGATTAGGCGCGCCAAGTCAAACGGTACCGTACAAAACCATCGTAAATAAAAAATAATAATAATAATAATATTCTGCCAGTGTCAACACATTACAAATGCCATTTCGTTAGTTCTGTGCCCGATTTTTGTTTGTTTATGAGTGAGATTTCTATGGCAAAAGTAGCGCCGTCAGAAAGCGTCGAATTTTGTAATATTTTAGGTCGCAGGGAACAATCTACGTTTTCATCACTTTCGGACAATGAAGGAGCTAAACAAACTGCCTTTGACTAAAGCTAGAAAACATGTTTGTTCACCTCTTTTCTTTAGACTTATCGTTGGCTACATCATATGTAGCAAAGCTTTTATTTCATTAAGTTCCGTTAATTTTCAATGATGTTTTTATTACTATACTTAATCATAATACTGGAATATTTGTATAAAATTTTGTTGCCCTTATGCAGTCAAGATGACTACCAATAGCTTTTCGTACCCGGTTATATCTAGTGAAAAGGGAAAGTTGCTGGTTAGTCCTTTTAAACTGTTCAATTTATAGGTTTCCGTTGTTCCTATCTATTAAGTATTCGTGTTAATAGATTTTTATTGAATCTATGAAGCATTTTGGATATTATGATAGTAGAATACTTTCAAGCGTATTTAAAATTCAAGACTGTTGATTATTATATCTATTTACTTATTTGGTTCTTATTACTGCCATAGGTGCCGTCGCCATCGTTTACTTTTCAGAAGTATTTGCATTACCTCCCAAATGGAACGTTTAGAGTTTGTCATAAAATAAAGAATGTGTTAGCTAATTAGTAGGTGAAACGATGTCACAGTTCAGTATTTGAATTGAAAAGTAAAATTTACTTTGTTGGAGTTATAATAAATCAAATTTGAATTAATACCAGCTGCATCACGTTGGAAAATTCATATTCTGATGTGAATTTGATATTGTAATCAAGTAAAAACTCATTAAAATAAGCGAAAAGGAACGTAATATATAACAAATGTAATGTTTCAAATCTTGTAGGACATTATTGGAACCTGTTGAGCGAAAAAGACCCGAGTGAAATTAAATGAGGATTGTTGTGAGTGGCAGGCAGCTGTCATGGCGTCGTCGTCCACTGGGGGAGAATCGACGGCTTTCTTTTCCTCCTTCGTCATTTATCCTGAAATGTCGGAACTAATGAGTTTAATTGAAGCGTTTTTTTTTAAAGTTAGGTTCAGGTAGGATTTCAAACTAGTTTTCGTTGAAGGCAGACTCCGGAAATAGGTTAATAAATGAGGCGAATAGAAGCCTAGGGAAGGCAAGTCTGGACCTGAGTCCTAGAATGGTGAAAGGCCTTAACCTGTCATTAAGTGTGCAACTGAAACATAAGCATCTACTCGAGTCGTTTTCCGTCTGATTTGGATGAATACTATCACTTCGATTTCACATATTAGGTAGCCTCATTTGTGCTTCTCTTGTCCCCATCAGACTGGGGACGTCGTTGTCTTAGGGTCAACGACCGGACGGCGACGAGTTCACTCAATAAAGACCACTTTTTTTCACTCAATATTTAATTGGCGAAACAACGATACAATTCAATCTTTAAGCTTACCTTTGAAAGACTGAAGTTTCGTCAACAAAATGAGATGTATGAAACCGCCATACGAAGTAAAATTAGCATGTGAGGTCTTTCTTAAAATATGTTTTCAAGGCAGTTTTTAAATCCAATATGGCGTCTCTTCGAATCTATGCCAGTTCGTCACTTGAATGGGCACCACGTCCTTCACAGCGCTCATTTGAACAATATTTTGGTATATATGTAACATTTATTGACATTTATGAAGAGTGGTTGTAATCAGCAAATAAAACAACGTTTTGTTGCCTATATTAGTGAAAGTATGAGAAATCTTATTCCCGAGGTCATGGTTTGAACTGAAATGCATTTTTTCTTAGTAGTCATCAGTGGTTTTATCCTCACTGCCATCACAACTGAAACTCCACAGTGCTTATTTGATTGTAATTATGGACATTTTGTTTCTTAATTCACTCCAAATCCCACTTGAAATATGTGAGTTTGTTTACAGCGAAGCCGTGGCGGGAAACATTTTTCAGCCTTATTGTACAGAGAGACAGCCAGACAGAGAGAGACAGACAGAGACAGACTAACTCACCACGTATACCAATATCCCACCAGACTTCCGACATCCTTTTATTAGGACTCCTAATTTATTGCAGAGGCCGAAAAGGACGAACAGACACATGTCCTTATTGCATCACAGTCAGAGGAAGCGTTGTTATTGGATCTTTTATAAATAGCTTTTCATTTGTATGTGTTACGAGCGCGAAACAATCTTTTATTAAAAAAAGAATGACTTCAATCAGTAACACTTGACTTCATGTAACAAATCAAGAAAGGATAAACGGCTGATGCCTCTCCTGAGATAAGTGGATGATGTGAGTTCAAGATGCTTTGACAGAAATCAGTTTAATGAAGATCTGTTAAGGAAATTGTTTTTTTCTCTTTATGTAATACATCAAAACTTCATTCAGGTGATGAGAAAAATCTGCCTTGTTACTATTATCATCACCATTAGCAGTAGAAGTGGTAGTTGTAGCATCATGAAAAACAGTGAATATAAAAACAAATACTTCACGAACAAAATCAACATGGCGTTGCCTGCAGCATGAACAGCCCCACAGGAGACTCCAACAGAGATGTATGACGCAACTTCCTCCGATTTATGACTCGAAATTAGAAAGTAAAGACCCAGCCATTTTGTCTGATATTACCTGGTGCTTAGGTTAATAATTCCAGTTCTCGTTGACACTTCTTTTTGCTTTAAATAGCGTTTGGTTTCATATATTATTAAGCTTAGTCATTTATTTACTGCAGATATATAGTAACCCTTAAATAAATAAAATGGTTGTGAGGTAACACCAGATTGCAAAGTTATTATTAACCAAAGCAGAAAGAGTTAATCATTTTTGTCATATCTCTTACGAACTGCATATTACGACCTCTCTCTCTCTCTCTCTCTCTCTCTCTCTGTCTCTGTCTCTCTGTCTCTCTCTCTCTCTCTCTCTCTCTCTCTCTCTCTGTCTCTCTCTCTCTCTCCTTTAATTAATGCACCTGCAACCCAGTACATAAAACCCTCCCATCCCTCACCACATCTTTAGCCATCGTTCACATCAAGAAAGGCACAAAGGACTTGATTGAAGGCGCCCAAATCAATCCCGAGTTGTCCAAGATCGAACCCGAATTCTTTTGGTGTTTGGAAATGACGAGAGAAAAAGTATCAGATGACGATCACTTAATGACAGCAAATGAACAGAGGCGCCTTCGTGGGATTTGTCCAATATCTCAGAACCAGGAAATATTATGAGTTTAATGTAAGTCAGTTTGAAGCAGACGGTCGATTTGAACTTGCGGTCAAATATCTGAAGTAAATCGTGGAAGGTTTTACTTTTATTGTTCATTGTGGCAACTTTAGATATTTTCCAGAATTTCTGCTTAAACAATATTTGATTATTTCTCATCGCAAGAAGGTGCATCTCTGTCGTTATAAATCTTTTCAATTTAATTCATAGATTTTACTAAAAATTAAAAACAAAACGACGCCTAATATATGATTTACGAATGTGTAGAAAATGGAATACAAATAAGATGCATTTAGGTAATTATTTATTCTGAAAAATTTTAAGAATTTATGATTTCATGATTTGATGACAGCTACTTTGCAATGAGAGTCTCGTAGAATTTGTCATTAGACCATCAATCTATCAGTATAAAGCGAAGGAAGGAGAGATAGCGGATACAAGGATAAAAAAGTAATTAAATTTGATTAAGTGATAAACAAATACACGGAAAATAGCTTAAAGACACCATCTCCCAATGTTCTCACTCCTGCCTCTCATTTCAGAGAGAGAGAGAGAGAGATTTGGATATGCAGACCGCAAACTCCCTCCACATGAAGTTTGACACCAAGCCAAAATTGCACCCTTGTGATCAGGGTGTATTTCCAATGACCCGTTTCTCTTTGATGTACCATAGCGGTTTTTGATTCCCAGGTGCAGTTAAATGAAATGTAGTTCTTTTTTATTTGAGAGAGAATTCCATTGACGTTTCTCCATTCATCTGAAACATGGCTGTGCTAATTATAGTCAGTAGAATTCAGTCATTCAGGAATCCGGTGAACTTGGCTCCAGCGAGAGATGGATCTCGCCAGATTTATTTCATTCAAATCAGGGTACGGAGCCCAACACTAGGGCTTTGATATCTCCTGTAGATCTTTGTTCTGTCTTTATAGTAGGAGGTGATTTGTATATGTGCGGCCTATCTAAATCATCCTTGCTTGTGCTTGTAACAGCGTCTGGAATCATATTTTCAAAGGCTTATTATATAATAGTACTGGGGAGTTCGATGGTCTTGAGGAGGTTCACAGGTAGGTATCATGTAGCCTATGCAAACTCCTGTAGGCTGTAACGGGCTTTCATCGTTTGCTTTGGTTTCATTACCTATTTTGTGTGGCTTCTACAGCTATAGGTGAATCCTGTGGATTTTCTTCTGGACGACCAGATACAACTATATATCATGCGGAGCAAGTTGTTACTGATTGTAACAACTAGCCTCGAGCGAATTATTTTCCTTCTCCTCATAAATTTTGCTATTCATTTGAATTATGGGAAAATTAAGTCTAATCACAAATGAAACATAAAGACAGTTATTTTTAAAAAATCGCACTGTTCATGAACACGAGTTTCATTAAGGTCTATGAAAATAATACGAAAGGTCCAAATATTTACTATTGCCATATAATGAAGATATTAACAGTGTATCACCTACCCCTGTATGCAACTAGCCCCGTTCTCCAGTATTCCAATCTATTCCCTTTATATGTTAGTATTCTACACCGTAAGATGCTAAAATATATGATCATATGAATAATCAAATTACTTCCTCTGCAAACGCCAAAGTCAAAGTCAAATTCACATTAGGAGTTGCTTAAGTAGACCACAAGCTATCGGGGTTTTCTTTTGTAGGAACTTAGTTTATTCCACTGAATCACTCGAAAAAATATAGAAGAGTTTTGTTTTTGGTTCCCTATGAGCTATCTGTATGTCAGCACGGGCTCTTGTTCCTATACCGGCTCACTGAGAGAATACATTTAGATGCCAGACACTGAATGCCAAATTAGTTATTTCAACGATAATCTAAAAGCGTCCAATTAACACGAATATTATTATTCCAATAATTATCGTTGTTCAGCGAAAGATGAAATTCGAGGAAAAATTAACGATTCATAGTTATAAAACTTTGATCATTATAACTTCTCCTGCGTGTGTATTTCTGAAAAGAACTTTCTTTTTATATTTTTATTAGCATTTCAGGAAGCCACATTTATTTTTATCAATATAAACTCTGACCAATTCTGCCTAACTTTTTGGTCGGTTCAGGAATTTATAATAATTTCTTACGGTCTCTTTAATATTTCTAATTTACTTATATATTTCTTTATAATATTACTGTGCCACTTAATAAGGTTAATGTCGATTTATCATATTTATTTGAAATTTATGTATAATATTTTTTTTATTTCTAATATTATTTATTTATTATCAACCACTAAGGAAGGTTAAGGTTGATTTGTGATGTCTGCAAAAAATTAAAACTGATACATTAATGTATATCACAGAACCTGAAAGATCAGCCGGTCACGTATTGAATGTCTGCAGCAGCAGATGTATTGGGGGAAATTCCAACGTCGTCTGCTGATGCCTCAGATGCGTTTATCCAACTCGGAGGCAAAAACGCAGAGGAAAGTCATTAGAGAGCTTTAAATAGTCATTCCCATTCCAGTTCCACAGTCATTTCCATTCCAGTTTCACAGTCATTTTCATTCCAGTTCCGCAGTCATTCCCATTCAAGTTCCATCATTCCCATTCCAGTTCCACAGTCATTCTCATTCCAGTTCCAAAGTGAAGCGTAAAATAAATATAATTAGATTCTTATTTTACACTGATTCTTATTTTACACTGCAAGATATTGCATTGCAATGATATATGCAAAACATTTCTCATCAACGACCCGAAACATGAGGTTATACCAAATTTGAAAGGAATCTGCAATTTAACCTTGCAAGAATATAAAAGACTCTGCTTTTATATGTCCCTCAATCATGTGCAAGTTGCAATATACCTGGAGGCGTCTCGGGTAAGCTCCAGATTCTGATAACATTACCTTCCGGGAATTCCGTTTTTAGTCAAACCTTTCTTCTGGGATTAAACTCTTTTTTTGTGATTTTATTTACGTAGTTTTCATAGGTGGGATATATTGCTTGATTCAACGTGAATCCTCTATCATATATTGTAATAAAATAAGTAATTTCAATTTTGTTTTTATGCATAGCGTAATTTTATTTCATTGGTGTGGTCAAAATGATTCTGTGTGGTGAACTACCTTAAGGCTATTCATGGCAATTATTGTTATAATAATTCTTTAGTAAGGTAATGTGTATTTTCTCTATGCTTTAGCCCTCTTTGGTCTAGGTGCACACAAACACACACACACCACACACACATATATATATATATATATATATAATATATATATATATATATATATATATATATATATATATATATATATATATATATATATATATGTATATATATATGGTATATATATATATATATATATATATATATATATATATATATATACATATATCAATATATATATATATATATATATATCTATATATATTTATATATACATATATAAATATATATATATATATATATATATCTATATATATATATATCTATATAATATATATATATAATATCTATATATATATATATATATATATATATATATATTATCAAATCACCTATCATCCTTTTGACTGACAGCAGAAAGAGAGAGAGAGAGAGAGAGAGGAGAGAGAGAGTGACTGCAGGGAGATGCATTTCTGCAAACTTTTTTATTTTTCATTCTCTCAGGGGAAATAATTTTGTCCCCTCGATGATGATTTATAGATAAGCACAGAAGCTGAGTTTTCTTTTCTTTTCTATGTAAGAGTTGTGTAGATAAGGCAGGACGGTGTCCGCTTACGAGTAATAAGAAACTGATGTAGAAATATAATATAAATGGATTTCTTTATAAAAGTAGTTCACACACACAAACGCACACACATCACACATACACTCACACACAACACACACACACACACAGAATATATTATATATATATATATATATATAATATATATATATATATATATATATATATATATAATATATATATATATATATATATATCTTGGGAGTAGACCCTCTCTCAAACATGTCTTCTCTATTTTCCTTATTAAGGATTTCTCAATGTTGCTGAAACTGGCAAGCAACGTGCCAAAGGGGATCGTCAAATCCAGTGTAGTCATATTGAATTGTCTTTATTGCTGCTATATACATATATTACTGCTACAAGTTTCTCTCTCTCTCTCTCTCTCTCTCTCTCTCTCTCTCTCTCTCTCTCTCTCTGACGTTTCGCCCAGATCTGCCAGGGCATGGTCACAGCGATGGTTGCTGGAGGACTGAATCTTAGTGTTGTTGTTTTTGATTTAGCTGACCTTGTGTCAGCACGGGCTCTTGCTCACAGAGCAGCCCGTAAACTTTGAAACTCAATAATCTTAGTGGTGAGTCCTTCGCTATATATCATGGTCGTGCGGGCGCTCACGGATGCTCCTGCAGGACCCGGAGGGTGCACGGCTTTTCATTGGCTGGCGGCCAGGCGTCGGAAATTCTCGAGGCGCGTTGATCTTCTCAGGTGTGTTGCGTCACCTAGAGCCGGGTTTTCATTGGCTGCGACCGTGGTGACATCACTCCTGGTATTGGTATTTCTACCAACCTCTTCGATATTGGTCCCGTCCTGGGCGCTAGTGTTCTCGTCTGGAGGGGGGGGGTGGGGGCTTGGGTCTTCCTTACACAGGTGGGCAGCAGGAAGGGTTCCTGTGTCGTATTAAGGGAAGGGTTTTTTGTTCAAGGATGAATAAAGCCTCAAGGAGGCGTAGGCGTCGCTGATCGGGGGTTCTTCCAATTATCTTTGTGTTTTTTACAATATCCTCACGCACGACGTGCTGTTGGTGGGCGGTGAGGGCGTGGTGTTTTATGGCACCGTTCTGGGCGTGACAGGAGATCCTCTTAGACAGTCGTAACGTTGTCATACCGATATAAACTCCAGGACATCCTTGGATAGGGCATGTGTACCGGTAGACGACGTTATTCTGCTTCAGGGGATCTCCTCCGGGCGGGGTAGGGTTATTTCTCATAATCAGGTCCCTTGTTCGTCTGTTCTTATAATAGATTATAAGAGAGAGCCTCTTCCCTTCCTCCACGGGGGTGACGTTCTCTTTCTACAATCTTCTTAGGCATCTCTCCTCTTCTTTGTATCCGTGGTGCATGAAGGACTTGTAGAAAATACGTATATCCTCGGAGGGGGGATTCTCTCTATTCTCTCCGTCCTCCATGTACCATTTGTTTAAGGCTGTTCTGATCTCCCTGTTGATCAGCTTGTTTGGGAGTAACCGGTTGTTGATCATCATTTGTGAGGCTCGGTCCAGTTCTGCGTGGGTGTCCTGCCACGCTGAACAGTGCGTTAAGGCCCTCCTCACGAAGGCCCTGACGGTGGTGGTCTTGAACCTCGCAGGACACTCACTCTCTCCATTTAAGCAAAGTCCCAAGTTAGTAGATTTGGTGTAGACGGTGGTGGTCATCTTCGGGGTAGTCTTCGTAATTAGGACGTCGAGGAAGGGGAGCCGATCTTCGCTGCTAAATTCAATTGTGAAATTAAGGGCACTGTTGCGCAGGAACTGCTGCGAAGGCTTCAACCTCTTCCTCGGAGTCAGCTTGGAAAAATATGTCATCGATGTATCTGGCATACGTCCGGGGACATCGGTGCTGCGAAAAAAACCCGCTCTTCAACGGTACCCATGTAAAAATTGGCAAAGAGGACGCCCAAGGGGGACCCCATTGCCACGCCGTCTTTCTGACGAAACATCTGTCCTCTGTGGGTGGTGAAGGGGGCTCTCTTCGTACAGATGTCTAGGAGTTTCTTAAGCGATTCTTCCGGGATGTTAGGAGGTTGCTTGTCAGGGTTCCTGTAGACCTTTTCCAAAATGATGCCTATTGTTTCATCGACGGGGACGTTGGTAAACAGGGACTCCACGTCGAGGGACGCCATAGTGCCGTCGCCAGGGGAATCCCGGATTTTCTCCAGGAACTCCGTCGAAGAAGTAAGGCAAAATTTGGAGGGGGTATACGGCGTCAGGATTTTGTTAAGGCGTTTTGCCAAATCGTAGGTCGGTGCAGGTGTCTGGCTGATGATGGGGCGTAAGGGGTTACCTGTCTTGTGTGTTTTCACGTTTCCGTAAAGATACCCCAAGCTGTAATCTCCTTGGATGGGCGGGAGGCGGCATGCATTCGTTGCGGCGTTGACAGCAGTGATGATGCGGTTAGCATCCCGTTTGATGTCTTCGGTGGGGTTTCTCGTCAATCTCTCGAATTTAGAGAGAGAGAGAGAGAGAGAGAGAGAGAAACTTGTAGCAGTAATATATGTATATAATAGAAATAAAGACAATTCAATATGACTACACTGGATTTGACGATCCCCTTTGCACGTTGCTTGCCAGTTTCAGCAACATTGAGAAATCCTTAATAAGGAAAATAGAGAAGACTCTATACAAATTAATGGAGCTGATGCAGCAATCCTTTTCCAACAGACATATAATATATATATATATATATATATATATATATATATATATATATATATACTATATATATACATATATATATATATATATATATATATATATATATATATATGTGTATATATATATATCTATATATATATGCTATATATATATATATATATATATATATATATATATATATATATATATATATATATTATCTTTATATATATATAATATAATATATATATATATATGTATATCTATATATATCATCATAATATATAATATACTCCCTACTATCATGTACCTATATAAATAACTCTATATATCGTATATATATAATATATATATATATATATATATATATATATACCATATAATATTTATATATATATATATATATGTGTGTGCGTGTGTGTGTGTATGTGTATACACATATATATAGTGTGTGCGTATGTGTGTGTGAACTACTTTCATAAAGAAATCCATTTATATTTATATTTCTACATCAGTTTCTTATTACTCGTAAGCGGACACCGTCCTGCCTTATCTACACAACTCTTACATAGAAAAGAAAAGAAAACTCAGCTTCTGTGCTTATCTATAAATCATCATCGAAGGGACAAAATTATTTCCCCTGAGAGAATGAAAAATAAAAAAGTTTGCAGAACTGCATCTCCCTGTGCAGTCTCTCTCTCTCTCTCTCTCTCTCTCTCTCTCTCTCTCTCTCTCTCTTTCTGCTATCAATCAAAAGGATGATAGGTGATTTGAATATCGAGTCCGGAAGACTGAGCGATGTTTACTGAGCCTCCTCCTCAGGTGTTTCCAAAGACTAAACTTGCAAAGGAAATGAAGACTGGAGTGAAATAAGACTTTAATTAAGGAACGGAAGATTCGCTGAAAATGAGTTTTGTCGAAGTTAGTAAGATATTACTTAGGTCAAGGTAACCTTATGGTTTTCTATAGACTGATAGAGAGGGTTTGTGTACTTTGATGTGATGCTGGATTAGACCACGAATAGGAGATTTGAATCTGATGCCACAATTGACAATGGTTGAAAATGAGTTTGATAAGAAAAGTAGTTTCATGTAATTGAATAGCATAGGTTAATTCTGAGTTATGCAGTTATAGGAAATACAGAAAGAGATCACTTATTATA
This sequence comes from Macrobrachium nipponense, assembly GCF_015104395.2. Taxonomy (NCBI): domain Eukaryota; kingdom Metazoa; phylum Arthropoda; class Malacostraca; order Decapoda; family Palaemonidae; genus Macrobrachium; species Macrobrachium nipponense. The sequence goes on from NC_061095.1 coordinate 63,509,476, forward strand.
AAAACAGTTATTAAAAAAGTAATAAAATCTCTCTCTCTCTCTCTCTCTCTCTCTCTCTCTCTTACGTGGTCTGTATATTGAAAAGAGGTTTGTGTAACGCATACATCTATATATATTTTCATTTCCACTATTTTATCAGAAAACTTGAAGTAAATATAACATGCGCTCGAATCAATTTTTTTGTGAGTCCTCCTCCCTCAGCGTTTTCATTTCCTGAACTGCGGTCATATTTTTTTTCTTACTGACTTATATTCTAAAACGAAAAGTACTTTCGGTGGTAAAGATGATTTTGGCACTAAATGGTTTTCCTTATGATTATGGTAATGTTATGTTTTTTTTCAATTTCCGTTGCCTGATACATTTATGGCTTTGTGGAGAATATATCTGATATTATGTCAATGAGAAAATTGCGTGTACTTTGCACAAATTAAATTAAGATATAAAATTGTAAGAAAGTATTATTATTATTATTATTATTATTATTATTATTATTATTATTATTATTATTATTATTATTATTATTATTATTACTATTATTACTATTATTACTTATTATTATTATTATTATTATTATTATTATTATTATTATTATTCAACAACGAAAACGGATATGTCATTGCAAAAAAAAGAACCGAGCCTGTTTATAGACCCCCACATTCGAGTATCAAATTATTATATATGAATGACCATGAGGTCTTAAGTCTCTCTCTCTCTCTCTCTCGTCTCTCTCTCCTCTCTCTCTCTCTCTCTCTCTCTCTGTTGCTTGCTCAGGAATATGGAAAGGACTCTTAGTCTTCTTATCACGTTCTGGGGTTGTGTCTCAGAGAGAGAGAGAGAGAGAGAGAGAGAGAGAGAGAGAGAGAGAGAGTAAAGACAAAAGTTGAAATGCAGACTCAATGACATACGATTATAACAATTATCAACATTTATTATATTTATTATCGATCTTTACAATTCTTATTATAATTACTAATTCTTATTTTTCGTATTTTCAGAAACTCCGCAGTGTCTCGGCTTTGGTGAGTGTTACGACCCCTTTGGCCGTAATACAGGTTCTTTATACTTAAATAATCACAGGGATCGTAGGCAGTAGAAAAGTACACAGGGTAAGAGGAATGTGGACACAAAACACCAGAACAAAATTAACAATATTTAATTACAAAATACACTTAACACTAAATAAGCCTTGTGAGGAATACCCTTAACATTAAATACACAAAATACTAGGAGCAAATAACAGCTCACAAGGACTCCTAATACTGAAAACTGACCCTAACAAAGTAAAGGAAAGGACATAACATGCCAAAGGCTCAATAATAATACTACGGGCCCAATAATGAAAAAAAAAAAACACACTAACCTATAATTATAAGATTGAAGGAAGACTAGAGAAAATAAAGACAGGAAAACCTTTAAATCTCCTACCTAACAGTGTTTGTACTAAACTTAAAACTAAATTCAAATAATATTCTGAGGGACAGTAAATCCCATACCGACAACTCAATACAACATACATATATATACAAATATAATTGATTTAAATATGCAAATCCTCGCGTATAACGAAGTGCACAGGAGTTCACGGAAGTAGTTTGCTTCAACCTCCCAGCAGCTATACGGGGGAGCCCACAAATTGTCCAGTGACCCAGGGGTCGAGATAATTTCCGAGGGACAACACAGGATAATCACCTCTTACCTGGCAATTGCCTCCCTACGAGCCTCCTCACGAGCCCTTAGCTCTCCTGGACAAGCAGCTGAAGACGGACAGGACAGTGGTTGGCGTAACGCCTCCTACGTGGCGGGACAGCGACGACCACGTCTTCCGCCAAATCCTCCGGCGGGAATCAGGAGTACAGGCGTCGCAAGTGACGATAACCTGCGCTATCACAGCCGTGATCAAACTCCACAATGCACATACGCCGTATATGGCTCAGCACATCTACGGAAAACCACTTCCAAGGGAGGTCCGTCGGAGTATTCCTCCAAAAGGCGTGAGATAAATCTCCGGAAGGCTGCCAACAAAAGAGCGTACGTCCAGAAGCTAATACAGGCCCGAACTATTTTCGGCCGGCCTCCACTCACAGCACTACAGTTCCATTCCAACTCGAAAACAAAATAAAAACAATCGTTAACACGATAGTTAGGTAATTCACAACAAGAGGAGGAATCACTGAGCAAAAGCACTGAACGTTACGTTAACGTAAAAAAAATACAGCTGCTGAACTAAATATAGAGAACACTTAAAACTAAGTTACAAGGCTCATTTAAGAAAATAAACTATCATAAATTACGTTAATTTGACACCTTCCTCCCCCTCAAAAAAAAAAAATTATTCAAATAGAATACATTTTTTTTAATACCACAATCATATTACATACTAGAAGATAACCATATAGACAACTTAATCTAAAACATCCTGCAAGGAAAAAAAAAATAGAACTTAATCTAAAATATCCTGCAAGGGAAAAACAATAAGGTGAAGCAAAACTCGGAACATAATGAAACAGACTTAAGACAAAGCCCGAATCCATACATCATTTTAAACATGATTAAAATTGACTACCTTAATATAATTTTCAATACAAACCCCGAAGGAGAAATGAGAAGGGCGAGGTGAGAAGAGAAATAACCAGACTTACATCCTAGAAAGGGCATCAGGAATACAGTTATCAACACCCTAACATGCTTAATACTTAAAGGAAACTCCTGCAGCTGAGAGCCCAACGCAGAATCCTCTGGTTAGAACCTTTCAATTCTTTCGATGAACACCCAAAGGGTTATGGTCTGTCCCAAATTTCTACGGGAAAGGAAAAATTAGTAACATATGGTTTGAAATGAACCAAGGTACGAATTAAAGCTAGTGCCTCCTTCTCGATGGTATGAATACCTTCTCTCAGCATCCAGCAACTTACGACTAAAGTAGGATACTGGACGCACTTCACCATCTTCATGTCTTTGAAAAAGTACTCCACCTATACCCACATCACTGGCATCTACAGCCACAATAAACGGTTTGTGAAAGTCAGGAGACATTAGATGGGGTTAGACATCAAGCAGTTTTCAGTTTTAAAAAAGATTCCTCACATTGAGAAGACCATACAAACTTTTGTCCCTTCTGCAATAGTTGAGTAAGGGCTGAGCAATGTCAGAGAAGTTCCGGATGAATCGCCTATAATAACCCAACATACCTAAAATTCTCCGGACCTCCCTAACATTGCGCGGCCTTTGCCTTGCAAATTTAATAGAGCCTCGAGGTTAGCTTGTTTAGGAGTAACCCGACCCAACCAACCTCGTGACCTAGATAACACACCTTGGCTTTACCAAATTCACATTTACTCAAATTTACAACAAGACCAGCGGCTCTCAAGGCCTCAAATACCTTCTTTAACCTCACCAAATGAGTCCGCCAGTCATTACTGTGAATAACCCAAATCATCTATATAAAATTTCTGTACCCTCCAGACCTATAACTCGGTTCATCAACCGCTGGAAGGTACACGCTGCATTTTTCATCCCAAAGGGCATTACCTTACATTCGTAAAGCCCAAAGGGCGTAACAAAAGCGGAAATCTCACGAGCTCGATCCGATAGGGGAACCTGCCATAACCCCTTTAAAAGATCCAATTTAGTTATAAACTTAGCAGGTCCTATCCGATCAAGACAGTCCTCGATACGAGGCAAAGGGAAAGAGTCATTCTTTGTATTAGCATTGACCTTGCGGTAGACACACACATGCGAAACTGCCCGTCAGCTTTCTTAACAAGTACAATAGGTGAGCTCCAAGGACTTACCGAAGGTCTAATTAAATCATGCTCCAACATATACTTTTCTCCTCTCGACAATATCACGTTTTTCTGGATTTAGTCGATAAGGACTTTTTTTGTTTGACTGGGGAAGCACTGCCACATCAACATCGTGTTGGAGCAAGGTCGTTCTAACCTGGAGAGGCCTGAAATAAGTCTGAAAAAGAAGATATTAATTTTATCATGTCATCCTTCTGAATACCCTCCAGATGCTCCAAACCCTTTTCTAAAGTTTCCAAATTTTGCATATTAACTGTAAGAACATCTGAAGATACCTGGCAAAACAAGTCGGCTGGTTCTTCTAACGTTGGGTTCTAACACTAGAGACACTGGCTCTATACTATAGCTAGGGGGTCAAGTCTACAACTGTGTAAGATTTCAATCTATAATGGAATATCCGACACTTACGTTTGGTCCCAGAGCTTCCACTTCATAATTGACATCAGACAATTTCCGAAGTACCTTCCAAGGCCCCTTATACCTAGGTTCCAGAAAATTGTCAGAGTCTGTACTCAAAACCAAAACAAGCTCACCAGGCTCAAACGAACGTGCCTTACTCTTCTTACATAATTTTCCTTCATTGAGGCCTGAGACAACACCAAATTATCCTGGGCAAATTTCCAGGCAGCTGATAATCTACTTCTCAAGTCCTCAACGAACTCACCCACATTCAATACTTTCTTATTCTCTAGCAACTCATGGAAAATTTCTAGAGGGACCACGTACCTTATGTCCAAAATCAACTCAAATGGAGCTACACCTGTGGAAGAATTGGGATGATTACGTATAGCAAAGAGGGCAAAGGGAAGACCCTTTATCCCAATCCTCGCCTTGCTCATAACAGTACTTTTTTAGAATAGACTTAAGGGTTTTGGTGGAACCTTTCCACTACGCCCTGACTCTCTGGGTGGTAAGGTACACTGGTAATGTGCTGAATGGCCAGTTCAGCACATTTACCTTAAATACCTTGCTCGTGAAATTAGTGCCACAATCAGTTTGAATTTACGAGGCAACCCATACCTGGAAAAAAATTCTATTAGTTTCTCAAACACTACTTTGGATGTAATTTTCCTCATAGGAAAAGCTTCAGGAAACCTAGACGCTCTGTCCATTATAGTCAAAAGATAAGTAAATCCAGATTTAGTTCGGGGCAAAGGTCCCAACCACATCAACAACTAACTCGGCAAAAGGATCCCCAATTGCAGGAATTGGAATGCAAAGGGGTTCTTTTAGGAATAGTTTATTAGGTTTACCCATCACTTGACATGTTTCACAACTTCCTACAAATTTCTTCACCGAGGATTTCAATCCTGGCAACCAAAACAAAAAATACTTTTGCCAATCTACTATGGGTTTTGCAAACTCCATAATGACCAGAAAAGGAATCCTCATGAGCTAAACTCTAAGGACATCATTCTGATATTTTTGAAGGTACCACAATCTGTTCTACCCAGAGGTTTGGTTCAAGCCGTGATCCACAGGACGACTAACTCTATACAACAAACCTCTAATCACACAGAACCTTGGTTTTAGTTAAATCATCCGTACCTCCTAATTCATATTGAATTCAGCCTTCTGAGCTTCAATAAAGCTTACACGGTCACAATCTGGATTAAATATTTTTATTCATAAAAACTACTACTACTACTACCTACAGACCCGGTCTCTCTACCTCTACCTCTAAACTACTAAGGTTTAAATTATCCTCATTCTGTAAGGCGGCAGCAGCCTTTGTAGAAGCTCGAGTGGTAAATTGCCACAGGACTTGCAGTTACGGACACTATTGGAATAATTCATAACCTCGGGCCGGCATCCAACATATCCCATTTCCCAAAATGCCGTCAATACCAGGATGGGGAGCTTTTCTACCACTGCCAATTCTGTCACCTTGTGATACCCTGGGAAGAATGCCTCTACCTCCACCAAAGGCGCAGAAACCACTGTATCAGGAAACCCCCCACCCAGGACCACATAATTTCCAGAATGCTCACCAACATCCTTCAAAACCCTTTGACAACACCAATGATCGAGCAGACCCAGTGTCCCTTAAGAGTTCACTCTGATAACTTTACTATCAACCACCAAACAAACGCCAGGCCAAATATATTTGTCAAAAAGTCACAAAGGAGAGCTAGTAGGCGATTGATTTATTTCACCTCCACTACCGCTAAACTACCCTTCCCTTCCTTCAGTTCCTGGGGAACTCTCAACTTCAGTATTAGGGTAGTAGGGGCATTGGCTATCAAAGATACGGGGACGTTGTTACCTCCCCTTCCGTTCCGCTGGAGATACCTCCTCCGGGCAGGACACCGAGCTTGAAAGTGACCCTGCTCGTGGCACCAAAAACAAGTTCCCCTAGCTCTACCAACATTACTGGAACTTTGATTACTCTGGACACTCGTGTTCCTTCCACTCGGGTTATTTCCCTGGCTAGCTTCAACCTTTGTTTTAAAGGGGTTATTGGATCTCCAATTATTATTGTTTGGCCTGGCAGGCTGGGATTTAACGACTGATGAGCCAAAACCACTGTTACCTACACGGTGTGTTAAAATATACTCGTCAGCTATCTGAGCAGCTTTACTTAAGCTATATGCTTTTACCTCCTCTAGGTGATTCTAAGTTCTTTACTACATGTTTTTTTTTTAAATTCTTCAAGTAGCATCAGCTCCCTCAGGAGGAGAAGGAGACCACCTGGCGACTCTTTACCCAGTCGTCAAACTGCTCCTCCTTACGGGCATACTCTACATAGGACATAGTATCGGGCTTCATGGAATTTCTGAATTTCAAGCGATAAGCCTCAGGGACCAAGTCATACGCCTTGAGAATCAACGCCTTAACTTTACCATAATCTCTGGCTACACTTTCTTCCAAAGCATTATATTGGCGAATGGCCTTACCTACTAACCTGCATTGAATTAATACAGTCCACATCTCAGTGGGCCAAGACAACCTAGTGGCCACCCCCCGCTCAAAAGCCTTAAAGAACTCAGGCACGTTACCCTCATCAAACACGGGCACCAACTTTAATGCCGCACTCATGTTAAACCTATCGGAAGAAGGACCGGTGGGAGTACTGTTAAAGTCAGGGTTAGCTCGTAACCTAGCCAAGTCTAAGTTAATTCTAGCCATTTCCAACTCATGGCGCCTCGCCCTCTCATTCTCTTCGAATTGTACCTTCAATAATTCTATTCTTTTACAAATTATACTAAGGTCCTCATTTTCAGGATTCACCACAGACTGTACTGGCTCTGGCTGTACCTCTACAAAGGGGTTATTAGAAACTTTAGTTTTTACTGTTAAATTAGCTGGACCATTATACATAACCACCAGTACGAGGGTGGTCCTCAAATAGTGACAGCCCAGGATTAACACTGACCTCTTCAATCACAGAATTATCTTCTCCAGAAGTTCACTAATCATATCCCTAGCCAAATCCTCACCTCAGCTATACCACGAGCCACCATCGCCTTAACAGACAACAACAACTGAGCCTTAGTGTCCGTGGGTCTAAAAGAAATAGGTTAACCAACGAGCACAACTCCTTAAATGCTCCTTACTTAAGATAGCTAGATATTTGATACAGTCAGCAGACCCCAAAAATTCGGCTGGGTCAAAAACAAAGTCTTCCATAGTGATTACCTACAAGGGGGGAAAGTAAGGCAAGCAACAAAATAAAATCAATATTGTAACCTATCCCAGAGTTGCTCCACAAACCCAAACTCTGTGCACACCTGCGTACGATCCTGTCACGGTCGCCAATTGTTACGACCCCTTTGGCCGTAATACAAGGTTCTTTATACTTAAATAATCACAGGGATCGTAAGGCAGTAAAAAGAAAAGTACACAGGGTAAGAGGAATGTGGACACAACACCCAGAACAAAATTAACAATATTTAATTACGAAAATACCTTAACTTAACACTAAATAAGCCTTGTGAGGAACCTTAACATTAAATACAAAATACTAGGAGCAAATAACAGCTCACAAGGACTCCTAATACTGAAACTGACCCTAACAAAGTAAAGGAAAGGACATAACATGCCAAGGCTCAAATAATAATACTACGGGCCCAATAATGAAAAAAAAAACCACTAACCTAATTATAAGATTGAAGGAAGACTAGAAAAGATAAAGACAGGAAAACCTTTAAATCTCCTACCTAACAGTGTTGGTACTAAACGTTAAAACTAAATTCAATATTCTGAGGGACAGTAAATACCCAATACCGACAACTCAATACAACATACATATATATACAAATATAATTGATATTTAAATATGCAAATCCTCGCGTATAACGAAGTGCACAGGAGTTCAACGGAAGTAGTTGCTTCAACCTCCCAGCTAGCTATACGGGGGAGCCCACAAATTGTCCAGGTAGACCCATGGGGTCGAGATAATTTCCGAGGGACAACACAGGATAATCACCTCTTACCTGGCAATTGCCTCCCTACGAGCCTCCTCACGAGCCCTTAGCTCTCCTGGACAAGCAGCTGAAGACGGACAGGACAGTGGTTGGCGTAAACGCCTCCTACGTGGCGGGACAGCGACGACCACGTCTTCCGCCAAATCCTCCGGCGGGAATCAGGAGTACAGGCGTCGCAAGTGACGATAACCTGCGCTATCACAGCCGTGATCAAACTCCACAATGCACATACGCCGTAGATGGCTCAGCACATCTACGGAAAACCACTTCCAAGGGAGGTCCGTCGGAGTATTCTCCAAAAAGGCGTGAGATAAATCTCCGGAAGGCTGCCAACAAAAGAGCGTACGTCCAGAAGCTAATACAGGCCCGAACTATTTTCGGCCGGCCTCCACTCACAGCACTACAGTTCCATTCCAACTCGAAAACAAAATAAAAACAATCGTTAACACGATAGTTAGGTAATTCACAACAAGAGGAGGAATCACTGAGCAAAGCACTGAACGTTACGTTAACGTAAAAAAAATACAGCTGCTGAACTAAATATAAGAGAACACTTAAAACTCAAGTTACAAGGCTCATTTAAGAAAATAAACTATCAATAAATTACGTTAATTTGACAGTGAGTGTTGTTCATACAATAATATTTTTGCGGTTTTAGTGAAGCAAACTATCTTTTAGGTCATTCAATTTTCTTGTGTGTGTGTGTGTGTGTTTTTTTTTGTAGTTTATTTCCAATCTTTATTTTTACTGTATTGTCCTTTATTTTTAACTTCTTACACTTATCTTAGGTTTCCCTAAGATAAGTGTCGTTTTCTTTGCTTTTGTTGACTGATGTGTATTTTAATTTATTGATATTGTAATTATTTTCATTATTATAAACATTATTTCCATTGTTGTGGTTATTGTAATTATTATATTAAGATATTGTATTAGATTTTACGTGTTTCTGTATTGATTGTACTATATTGAATTAACTATAGATCTTGATGAAAATGATTTTTCCATTACTGTTCCATTCAGTACCATTTTCTTTTTATCACTCATCTTCGCCCTCATCACTCACAGGTGGCAAAAGTAGATCTCTCTCTGGGATTCTGAATAAAAAAAAAAAAAAAAATCATTTTTGTCAGTTTCGTTTCATCACATTATCTATCACGCGTCCTAAAAAAAAATAAATAAATAAAAAAAAAAAGTCATGTTGAAAAATCCTTCGGCGTAGAAAACTCCATATCTCATAATTTTAATCGTGAAAAATCTCCTTCCCTTCATTTCCGAGATGAGCAAAAATGTACTTTTGATCCAGCGTTTCTTAATGAAGAACTCTAGGAAACTGACACATTTCCTCTAAACTAAAAGGGGGGTTTTAATTAAAGTTTGGAAAGCTTATACGAGTTCTGTGCCGGACTCCTTTTTTGATGGAAACGCCCCCTTGTGACAGCTCGGTTATCTTGTGCTTAAATCACTTGGTATGCCAGACACACACTGAATAGGACTTGAATATAAGAATATATTTTATTGAATAGGAAGGGGAAATCAATAAATAAATTGGAGAAGGACAGGTAAGGTAGAATAAGTAATGAATAAGAAAATATAAGAGGAAAGAGTGATTATCTGTTTTTTTGTGGAAGAGTTGTTTTTGTTTTTGCGGGACATGTTTTGTGAAGGCACGAAAAGGGATTGACTTTTATCTTCGTCTCTTCAAAAGGATTTGTTGCTGTTTACTTTCCGTTGCAAATTGGATTCTTTGCCTCTTGTGTATATGGACAGTAGTTCATTTTCTCTTTTCCTAACTCAATTTTTATATTTTCTTTATTTATATTTTTTCGCAGTCCCCAGCTTTTGTATAATGTCATACACTATTTTTCTGTTTTGTAGCTATAACTGATTCCTCTCTGAATTTATAAACCAAAACAGTGGGCTACATTAAGAATGAGCCTATATCATATAGCATTTATATATTTCGTAGTTATAACCGAGTCCTTTCTGAATTTACAAACCAAAACAATGGGTTATATTAAAGAATGAACCTATATAGTAAAATATGAATATAATTTTTAGCCGTATATAACTTCTTAGAATTTATAACAACTGATTCCTATCTAAAATTTATAAACCAAAACAAGGGGTTATATTTATTAATAAGGGGCCCAAGGCAAAGTATGGTTAAAATCACAGAAAAAACACAAATATTATTCAAAACTGTATTTTGTAACAATGGCAGTTAAAATAAAGTTGTGCTCACAAAGGTAATTGTGGATTTTCAGTCACTGTATAGTCGTCAGTCATAGATATGTTGAAAATGTACCAAGTTCTTAATTTTTCCATTTTTGTTTCGTAAACTTTCACGTTTCTCAGTTTTAAACAAATTTTAATTCACTGTTTATCGAATCTGTAGTACATCTCTAACATAACCACATAACCGCCTGAGAGAGAAGGGAAGGACTCCAAAAATAAACAAAGAAGATGACAATGAACGTTCATGTGCTGAGGGAACGTTCATGAACAGAATGCGAGACGCTTTTTCGCCTCAGGCGACTCAGTTTCAATCTCTCCCTCAGGCTGAGAACGTTTAGTGAACGTTCTGCCGTTCTTCCTCGAAATGAGCTTCTTCGAGGAACGTTTTTGCCTCCTGCCTTCCTTCGGAGCAGAGGCCGTTGCTCCTGGAACTCTGGAAGCTTTCTTTCCTTCCTGGAAGTTCTTTTATGACGAGTTCGCTCAAGGGAGGCTTAATGGACAGTTATTCTGAATTAAAGTTGAATATTTAATTCTTACAGAGGCATTAGGGAGAAATACAGGTCGTTTATACAGTAATTAGAGATCTGTCTTTCTTTTCATGTCATTTAGTCTTAATTACATATGTATAGTCAGTTCAGGTGAAATCATTTTAGTCAAATATTCAGTTCTGTATATTGTAGAAATTCATGTTCGGAATATAGGTCATATATGGAGGAATTACAGAACTTTCTTCCTTTTCAACTTATGTAGCCTTAATTAATCGTGCATTTTTAGTTCTTGTGAAGTAACCATAATTAAATGTTATTCTGTAGTGTGTAGAAATTCCCGTCTAGATGAAACAGCAAAAGGAAAAGATTACATTTCTTTCATCTATTGATTCTTATTGGTCCTTATATGCTTAAGGAAAGTAAATAAATGTCTTTTGGCAAATTCTATTGTTAGGGAAAATAAATTCATATGTCAGATGTCCTTGCTCAGGGATAAATCCGTCTGGAATATTCTCCCCCTCTCTCTAATGCTCCTCAGCCAACAGGTCTCTCCAGGCAGGTTTCACTCGAGTTCTGCCTTCAAAATAGAACGTTTTTATTTATCCTTTAACGAAAAAGCCACTCACTTTCCCCTTGTCAGCTTTTGTGAAATCCCGCTTTCTAAAATCGAAAGCAAAGAAAGAGCTTATGGCAGGAAATTAGTCGAGGGATTGAAGCATTAATTAGGAGTTTCCGGAAATGACGTCACATTGCAAATTGTCGTAGAGAAAAGTGACTTGACTCTGGGTTTTGCTTTTGTTCTTCATATTGTTCTTTCTCCTTTGATTCCATAAGAACAACTGTTCCCCTGGGGAGCAAACATTTAACGAAACAATTTTCACTTCGTAAAAGAACAGTTAATAGGAAGATTAGTCGATATCGTGGCCTATTCTCTCTCTCTCTCTCTCTCTCTCTCTCTCTCTCTCTCTCTCTCTCTCCTCTCCTGCAAATGAGGTAATAATTTTTTTGCTATTAATAGGCTGTAATAACCTGTGAATCACCCAATGGAGCTGACAAGAAATTTCCTGCCAGTTCAGTGAAATGAAATATATTGGGAAACAGTTATTTCCATTACATTCTCGAAGGATATGGATAAGGAATATTCTTTTTTATGAACATTTCTTTCTTATTCAGAAGAATCATCTGTCGTTATAATTCATTAAATTGTATCAGAAGCAGACTCTAACTTAAATACCTTTATTTTATATAAGAACTCAATTATTAATTCTGTGAAATGCAAATGAGTCTTGTTAATTCAGCTGTATTTGTACCAACGTCCAATTCCAGTCTAATATTAAAACTGTGACACGAACGAATTACAGTTTGACTTTGCTGAAGCTTATTTGAAAACACCATCAATTTTGGAAATTCTTGGACGAATTGTTATTCCCATCTCCAGTTATAAGGTGTGATGGGTAGTTTGTTGTATATATATATATATATATGATATATATATATATCATATATATATATATATATTTATATATATATATATATCCTATATATATATATAGTATATATATATTATATATATATATATATATATATATATATATATATATATATATATATATAATGATATATATATATATATATATATATGTGTGTGTGTGTGTGTGTGTATATATATATATATATATATATATATATATATATATTATATATACTATATATATATGATATATGTGTATATATATATATATATTAATATATATCTATACGTCTATATCATACTATATATATATATATATATATGTGTGTGTGTGTGTGTGTGTGTGTGTGTGTGTGTGTGTGTGTGTGTGTGTATGTGTATGTGTGTGTGTGTTTGTTAATATTAAATAAATAGTAAATAACCAAATCAGCTTATAACAATTTTCTTTTGCTCCTTATTAATAGTTTTGTATATACTGACAATTCATTCATTTTGGATGCAATTTCCAAGGAGACATGAAATGAAACGAACGATCTCTTAACTTTGGTGGACATTCTTTTTATATTTTTTGTTTAAGAGTTTCCTGGATACGGATGTTTTTTCGTAAACACGAAACTTTCCGTTTCAATGCGTCCAGCTTTTTTCGCTTACGAGGAATTTTATGGGGCCATTCTTCGAAGCTTTTTTTGATTGTTAAGTCTTCACTCGTTTTTTTATTTTGCTTTTACTATCTGCTCCCCCATAACCCCCCCCCCCCCCCCCCCCCACCCCCACCCACCTTCCCGCGCGCGCCCCGTTGCTTTTGCGCTTCTTTGTGTTTGTTTTTGTTTGATTCGTAGAAATATGTTTCTTTTCTTTTTTTTTACTTTCTGATATAGCGTAATTTGGCGTTCGTTGTAATTCCGTAGACAAAAGCATACACACACACACACACACATATATATATATATGTGTGATATATATATATATATATATATATATATATATATATATATATATATATATATATATATATATATTATGTGTGTGTATAAGTATACAGGTGAAAAATTATACTGCTCTTATTACATTATGAATATCATAACAACACCATTCGTATTCCGCCATACCATACTCACAATATTTCCATAATGACTGAAAGGATTCCATCCTTCCTTTATAATCAGTCCCACGAGAATAAAATTAAAACATTGAAGCTTTTGAAAAAAATTCATAATATTTCCAGCGCCAAAATTATGAAGAATAGCAGAAATAAACCTTCCAGTTATGCTCATTTCCAGGAAGAGGATATGAATATGAATTTCATTTACCAGAATATTTTCATCAACTAAGATTAAAAAAAGGAACAAAAATAAAGTCTTTCGCTTTAATTTGAAAAGTGGCGCTGTTAATGACATCATATTTCCCCGGATGAGGCTTCTTGGTGGGATGGTATTTCTTCTCAGATGCTTCTCGTATTTCTCTTTCCTCTTTTTGTATTTATTTTATTTTTTAGTCTATTTACATTTCTTTTTTTGCTGGTGACAAAAATGGTTATATGTTGTGCTGACGTTAACGTGTTTTAGTAATGTAAATGATAAATTGCCACTTAAGGCCATTGACATGTTTTCAACATGTTTCTAATATGTTTACTAAAAGATACCACTTATTATTGTTGACGTGTTTTCAACACGTTTGTGATATGTATACGATAATATGCCACTTATGGTCGTTGACATATTTGCAATATGTCCGTGATATGAATACAATACACTATATTTTATTATTGTTGACATGTTATCAGCATGTTTGTGACAAATATACAATAAGTTCCCAACGTAAGTTTTTGCCCAGTTTCCCTATATTGTGGACCCAGCCTTACGTCACTGGTCAGAGCCAGGTAAAGTTCAATGCATTGGCAATACTTTACATCCTGAATAATACCAATACAGTTCACTTATTAATTAATTTGTTCAAATACTTCATTCTTCTTCCTTCTGAGTCCTCTAAGGAATCAACAGTTTTCATCTAACTTTATTTTTACATCCCACTCTGAGGATGATTTATGGCGCATAAGCATTAGATGGATAGCTCTAATTAATGCTGATAGAGGCACTGAGAGATTCGTGATCCCAGAGAGAGAGAGAGAGAGAGAGAGAGAGAGAGAGAGAGAGAGAGAGCTCCAACGACAGTAATAATAATAATAAGAAGAGAACCAATAAGGGAAGGTATCCTGCAGGAGACGACTCCAACCTCTCTCAGGCAATAATTCATCTCAGAGCGACGCCAAGTGTGACTCAGACGTCGTTGACATAAGTTGTATTGTTTCTCGTCTGCCTCACTCCTAATACTCGTTTCAGTATTGCCTCTCGTTTGTCTTGTGCAGATGACGGTGGAATTTTATTAATATCATTATTATTAGTTTTTCGGCCTAAAAGTGAATAGGAGTTTTTAGTATTCGTTAAATTCTTGATATTCGTTTA